>NW_024870486.1:70834-230429 GCF_013358625.1 Macadamia integrifolia
AGTGCTATATAGATTAGTCATTCCACACATTGATGTGCATATGTGCTATGTTTACTTTCCAAATGCCAATTGAATGAGATGCTTATATGTTGAATGTGGACATCATTGTGCATATTGCATTGATAGACTAGATGCCGTAGTCGGCTTGGAGACGAGTGCATTGGTAGCCCGTGGAATGGGACACGGAAGCACTATGCAATCATACTATTGTCATATAGGAGCATGCGGTATTAGGATTCTCACCATCCCGTGCTACGACCCTTCCCAACAGGGGTTAAGGTGTTGGGTTGCCATTTGGGGGGAAGCAGGGGTCGCAGTTGTCGAACACTGTGGCGGTTAGGCATTACGCCCGGCGAGTCATGTAGGACAGTCGGCAACCCCGGTGGTACATTCAAGAGGGCCAATCGTACTGCTTTTAAATTGCTGGTGTCAGCACCTTTATTTTCAGTCATTTACATTTCTGTTGAGAGTCGGTGGACGGCATTGTCTTTACTTTTCCGAGTACTCACGGTGTGCCTTCTCCGATAGCCCTATGGGCGTATCGCGGGAGGGAGTTTGCGGCTTGTACCCGGAGTATACGCGCACTGTGGTTGTAGTAGCACTAAAACCAAAGACTTAGTAATGTTGCTTAGGTGGATGTGAATTAAAATGTATAGCATGGCATGTAGTGCATATGATGTGTTGTGATGTGTGGACTGCTGTGTGGTCCATCTTTCTACTTACTGAGCTAGTGAGCTCATCCCACGTGTGCACCCCCCTTTTTAGATGATTTTGCAGGTCATACATCTGAGGAGCAGGGGGTGGGTCCCACAGTCGAGTTTCCTGAAGAGGACTGGTGGACCCCTAAGGAGTTTGAGCATGGCGTAGACTGCTCGTGCGAGAGCTGTGCTGCAGGACAGCAGTTCTGAGGCCGAGCTGAGCTCCACCCTGGAGGCCGTGCTGAGCTCCACTTCCGAGGCCGAGCTGAGCTCTTCTATATGATGCCGAGCTGGGCACAACCCCTGATGCCGAGCTGAGCTCCAGCCTTGAAACCGAGCCGAGCTGTGTACTCTGATGGTTTTTGATGATTTCCTGTATATACTTGATATTTGAATTTTATTCTTTTTGTGTATATATCATGCCTTCGGGCCCAAATGTATATATATTTATTGTATCACAATTCAGGTATCAAGTATATGAGATTTATTCACAGGTAAAACTTAGTCTTCCGCTGATCTGATGAACTTGTGTTAGTGTGTGTATGCTGTGGTGGAATACAGTATCTGATGATCCTGGCAGGTTTGGGTTAACCGGTGTTAACTCAGTCACCGCTCCGGTTCAGTGTGAATGGGGTGTGACACATAGTCAAAGGGAGGTGCGCCAAAAATTAAATCTGAACTATCGACTCCACT
Source organism: Macadamia integrifolia (assembly GCF_013358625.1). Classification (NCBI taxonomy): domain Eukaryota; kingdom Viridiplantae; phylum Streptophyta; class Magnoliopsida; order Proteales; family Proteaceae; genus Macadamia; species Macadamia integrifolia. The sequence goes on from NW_024870486.1 coordinate 72,226, forward strand.
CAATGGGTAGACAAAAGACCTAGAAGCCCAAGGAGATAACCTCCGAGTTAAGTAGACTGAGTAGAGCTCTTTGATTGAAAATGCAAAGTTTGGTTGAATCCCATTCCCTTATATAGATCACAACTTCATTGAAATTTGTAACACCTCAAATCTCACCACTTTACATTGATTGTGAACAGGCAAGAGTAGCAGGTTGGAGAAGTGTTGAGCACATTTATTTGTAAAATATAGGGTAGTAAAACATGCATTTTACATATTTAGAATGGAGCTACCTTGGGTTTTACTCTTTTTTTGTAGATTTTATATTTTTAAGGCCTGAAAAACTATCGGGCGCTATATTTTCAATTTTACACGTAACAAGGTCCTGTTTCTTTTCATGGTTGCGAAGAGGACAAAATTTTAAGTAAGGTGGATGTGTTCAATTAAAAGTACACATTCGTTTGATCAACCGTACAAGTGATTATTCTTTTCGGGCCAGAAAAAGAATAATGGATCAGATCTGATCCGAGATGCAGAACCAGCCCATCTGCAGTTGTCCCAGGGGTACAAGGAATATTCCAAATGCCAACAAGGATCGATGGACCACACCCTTAAGTGATTGAAGATTCATTTTTGGTAACAACAACTGCCTAACATAGTTGGTGAGTTGTGGTGTGCATAATCCCTTCCTTATTAGGTCTCAAGTTTGAACCTCTTGGCTACCATTTTTTAGAGATTTTTTTTTGAAATATTTTCTCTCTCCTAATCATCACTTAAAGCAAGGAGGTCAGCCAAAAGCGTTGTGCACAAGTTGAAGAGAAAAAATAGGAAAAAAAAGAAGAAAAGGAAAAGACAAGGGCATGGATGGAATTTCCCATTAAAATAGAAATTGTCCAAATCCAAGCAAGAAAAATCAGCCAAGGGAGGTTTCTTACACAAGAAGAGAGAGAAAAATAGAAAAAGGGAGAAAAAATAGGAAAAAAAGGCAAGAAAAATCGTGGGAGATTCTCTCTCCACACGTTTTCTCTCTTTCTCTCTTCTCTCTCCTCCACTTCATCAACAAGATAAAAAAAAAATCCTTTTTCTTTTTAGAAGCTAAAATCTTTAGCTTCCCTCCCCCATTCTCTATATAATAGAATCAACACAAGGGGAGGAGGCACTTTATTCTTCTTCTAGGTTTTTTTTTTAGTTGCACTCTCTCTCTCTCTCACTCTCTTTAGTTTTATTTCTTCTTTGTTTTTGCTTTAATCACTTTTGTAATAGATTTTTTTATTTCAATTAATACAAGCACTCTTTTATTTTTATTCAGCCTTTTACGTTTATGATTTATGCAATTAAGTTGTAATTTTTAAGTTATAGTTCTAGGCTTAGATCTAGGTGACAAGATCATGAACCATGGAGCATTTCTTTTTCAAGTTTAGTTTTTTCTTTTTTTAAGATTTGTTTTTTCTAGGCCTAGAAATTTCAGATTTGGTTCATTCCAGAACTAATTTTTAGGGTTGGCAGTATCTCAAATCACCCAAGCTTTCAAGTTCAAGCATTGATTCAGGTAGGTAGGCTTCTTCAATAGTCTTCTCTCCCCCCTATCATTCCCTCTACTGACTACCCTTTCTTTCTTAATTTAGGATTTTAATTTCGGTCGTTACATTATTGCTTTCCCTTTCCCCCAAGGTTCATGGCTAGTATATGTGTTGGTTTTGCCCCTCACAGCCATAGAACCATCATTTTATTGTTTTTATTTTAATTGCCTCCCTTTCCCTAAAGCCAAGTAGAGTAACCTTTATAAGAGTGACTCTCCGGTCAAGTAGGGAAGCTCATATTATGATGCATCCCTCAGGCTAAGTAGAGAAACCTACTTGTGAGCCTCTCTCTAGCCTTATCCCCTTTCTTTTACTTTATTTTTATTTCAGCATTTTTTCCTTCATTACTTTTTAATTGTGTGGGTTGTTTATTTTTAGTTATTTATTTATTTATTTTTAATTGCGTGGCTTGTGTATTTAAATTCTTAGATGACGAATGATTATGACATTGTTTTAGATACATATGTTTAGGACGGTAGTTAGAATTAGATCACAACCATTAATTGGTTCACTTTCACATTATTAAAAGAAGCCAAAAATAAAGTGGCTGCTCTCCTTGTATTCGACCTATAGTTACACTGATCCGTACTCCTGTGTTTACATTTTAAATCCTAACAAGTTTTTGGTGCCATTGCCGGAGAGACAGTTCCATGTTATTTTTCACTTTCTTTTGGTAAATCGGAGTGCTTTCTTTGCTTTGTTTTATTTTTTCTTTTCTTTTATTGAATTCCTGAGAAGAACAATTTACAATAATAGATGTATTAATGGAGGCCACCAAGCCTCACAGTATGATAAATACAGATTTCACCCTATAGCAGTACCTCAGAAATTGACCTGAGCAACCCCGGATCCCTGCCGGTAAGCTCCCAAAAAGCCACAAAGAAAAAATCAAAAGAATAATTAAAAAAAGGTTTTTCTTTCCATTCTTTTGTGCTTGTCTTACTTTGGTTGTGAGTAGTTTTCTATTGCATGAGTGTTAAGTGGGTACGTAATACTAAGAATCGGTTAGAAAGAAGAGATCCGACAAGTAGTGACCTTATACATTTGCTCTCTTTAAAACTCTTCAATATGGGAGACCAATAGAAAAACCCTCCACCTAAATCTCTGAAAGATCGGTTTTACCCTAGTAGAGCAGCCCAACCTTCCTGCATAGTTCTACCACAAGCTTAGGGCAATAATTTTGAGCTAAAATCTCAGTACATCACCATGTTGCCCCACTTTCATGGGCTGACCTCAGAGAATGTATACCAATTTCTAAGGGAATTTGAAGAGGTATGTGTTCTAATTAAGATCCAACAGCTTTCTGATGATGCGGTTAAGCTTAGGTTCATCACGTTTGCATTGAAAGACCAAGCTAAGAAGTGGTTGTATGGGTTACCCACAAATTCCATAACCTCATGGGAACAATTCATAGTTGTCTTCCTTAAGAAGTTTTTCCCAACTCACAAGACCAATAAGCTTAAAAGTGATATCCTTCAGTTTAGGAAAAAGCCTATGAGTCCTTTTCCAAACTTATGGAGAGATTCAAGGATCTACTCCAAGAATGCCCTCACCTTGGCCTAGACTTATGGCATTTATGCCAAATAATTTATAAGGGTATTGATTACCTAACTAAACAAGTGATAGAGTCTATATTCCCTGAGGGATTCACTTCCTTTACAGATGAAGGAAAGGCATGGGAATTCTTACTTGACTTAGCTGACAAAACCCGTGAATGGGAATCAACACAAGAGAGTGAAAGAATCATAGGAGGGAAAGGATATTTTGCAGATGGGATAGTAGCCAAGGAAGCCCATTTGGATAGCCTAATCAAGAGGATTGAGGCTATTGTTCCTAGAGAGCCATCATCAGTCAATTTGGTTAAGATATGTGCTTGGTGCCAGTCCCCTGGACATTTCATAGAAGGATGCCCCAACACCTCTGGGGGCACTTCTAATGATAATGTTAATGCCTTATATCTGAATAAGCCATATAGTAACACCTATAATACAGGATGGAGAAATCACCTAAATTTCTCCTGGAATCAGGGCAACCAAGCAGGGCCTTCCAATTACCATAATTAAGGTAAACTTGGATCCCAAAGGCCTCCCTTTGCATAATAATCTTTTTCCCAAAATACTTTTCCCAGGTCAAATGTAGGGCCTCAGGCTAATTTCCTAAGGCCCCTCTCCTATCATCTTATCAGCAACCCCTTGGGTTTACCAACACTAGAGACGCAAATAGAATAAGTGACTAAGAAGAAAAAAATGGCCCTCCTTATGATAAGCCATCAAAATCTTATGAGAGAACTCACCTAAGTTGTCTTAATTATACGTGAGAGGGAGAAGGGAACTTTACCCAGTCAACCAGAGCCTAACTCTAGGTATCATCAGCCTGTTAGTTCACAAGCACCAACTAATGCACCTCTGAATATAATACAAAGTCAGACCCAACAAGGGCCCTCCAACCAATGTAATGTTGTTTATGCCCTTAGGAGTAGTAGGGAGTACCAACAGAGTGTTCCTAAATCTTCCTCATCTATTACTCCTATTAAAATTTTAGAACTCTTCAAAAAGATAGAAGTGAACATCCCTCTTTTGGATGCCATATCCCAGATCCCCGCCTATGCAAAGGTCCTGAAAGATTTGTGTACTCATAAACGTATCACTAGTGTGCCTAATAAGGCGTTCTTGGCAGGTAACATTAGCTCCATAATTACTCAGCCTATAGTAGCCAAGTATAAGGATCTAGGGAGCCCTATCATAGCTTATGGCATAGGCAATAGCTACATTAAGCAAGCCTTACTTAACCTTGGTGCAAGTGTGAAACTTTTGCCTTGCCATGTGTACAAGCAACTAGGATTGGGAGAATTGAAAGCCAATCAAACTACTCTTCAGTTGGAAGATAGGTCTATTCAGATTCCTAAATGGATGGTTGAGGATGTCTTACTAAAGGTAGGGGAATTTATTTTCCCTGTTGATTTCATTATGTTAGATACCAAACCCTTCTCAACCAAGGATGAGATCCTAATAATTCTAGGAAGACCATTCTTGGCTACTAGTAATGCATTAATCAATTGCCGGAATGGTTTCCCAAGGTTATCTTTTGGAAACCAAACTGTTGAGTTTAACATGTTTAGGATAGGTAAGCAACAACATATGAAAGAAGTGATCAATATGCTTGAGGATTTTCTGGATTTTTTTGATGATTTAATTACCAAATTTGATATTAATTTTGATTCAGAATTCCAAGAGTGTATGGATGAGTTGGATGATAATAGTGAAACTTTATTTTCTGAAGTCGTAAGTCTTCACACACCTGTGGAACCCTTAGGACCCCTTTCTAATTCCATTCCCAAACCTTCCATAGTTGAGCCCCCTAAGCTAGTTCATAAGGAGTTTCCATCTAATTTAAGATATACTTTCCTAGGGCTTGACTAGACTCTTCCTATAATAATTTCTTCAAATTTGACTTCCAGCCAAGAAGAGGAGCTACTTAAAGTGTTAAAAGACAATAAGGAAGCCCTAGGTTGGACCATGGCTGATATCAAGGGTATATGCCTTTCTATTATGCAACATCATATACATCTTATAGAGGATTCCAAACCATCCACGAAACCCTAAAGAAAAGCTAACCCAGTGATGATGGAAGTCATTAAGAAGGAGATCCTAAAGTGCTTGGATCATGGAATAATTTATCCTATTTCTGATAGCCAATGGGTAAGCCTAGTTCATGTAGTGCCCAAGAAGTCTAGTGTTACTGTAGTTCCCAATGCCAATAACGAACTGATTTCAACTCGTGTCCAATCAGGGTGGAGAGTGTGCATAGACTATAGGAAACTTAATGTGGCAATTTAGAAGGACCACTACCCATTGTCATTCATTGACCAAATGTTAGAGAGGTTAGCGGGACATGAATATTATTATTTTTTTGATGGATATTCCAACTATAACCAGATCCCAATTGCTTTGGAGGACCAACATAAAACCACTTTTACATGCCCATATAGAACATTTGCTTGCAGGCGTATGCCCTTTGGGCTTTGCAATGCCCTTGCTACATTCTAACAATGCATGATAAGCATCTTTTCTGACATGGTTGAAAAATTCTTAGAAGAATTTATGGATGACTTTTCAATTCATGGGAATTCATATTCTGAATGTCTTTATCATCTTTCCCTAGTTTTGAAAAGGTGCATATCTAACAATTTGGTTTTGAATTGAGAGAAATGTCGTTTTATGGTTAAATCTGGTTTTGTTTATGGCCATGTAATATCCAAGGAGGGAATTAAGGTAGATAGAGACCTTTTCTAGGACCTAAGAAGACTACCTCCTCAATCTGTTAAGGACGTTCGGCCTTTTCTAGGGCATGCAGGCTTCTACAAAAGGATTATTAAGAACTATAGTCAGTTAACCCAACCTCCCACTTCATTACTTGCCAAAGATCAAACTTTTAAGTTTTCTAAAGAGTGCCTAGAATCCATCAAGCAACTCAAGAAGAAGTTGACCATTGCACCCATTGTTCAACCACCTGTTTAGACGGAACATTTTGAACTGATGTGTGAAGTGTTGGACTTTACTATAGGAGCAATTTTAGGTCAAAGGATTAATAAGTTACCCACTGTCATTTACTATGCTTGTGGGACCTTAAATGATGCACAACTCAATTATACAACTGCTGAAAAAGAATGTTTATTTGTCATGTTTGCATTAGAAAAGTTTCGGTCTTACTTAGTTAGTTCACATGTGGTGGTGTATACTGATCATTCTACTCTTAGATACCTAGTTTAGAAGAAGAATGCCAAAGCCTGTCTCATTAGATGGGTTTTACTTTTGCAAGAATTTGATTTGGAAATTAGGGATAAAAAAGGAATTGAAAACCTAGTTGTAAAAAGTTTATCCCGGCTTCCCAATTCTTTGACTGTTAATTCTCCAGTCAACTAGAACTTTCTAGATGAACAGTTATTTGCAATGTCCAATGAACCATGGTTTACTGACATTGTCAACTTCTTAGTTTCAGGTGTGACTCCAGATCACTGGTCCACCCAAGATAAGTATAGGTTTCATTCTCAAGTTAAGTACTTTTTCTGGGATGATCCACAATTGTTAAAGATATGTCCAGATTAGATTATCCGATGATGTGTCCTGATCATGATCAGTATTCCATTCTCTCTTTTTGTCATGATCATGCATCTGGTGGACAGTTTGGACCTAAGAAGACTACCGCAAAGGTTCTCTAATGCAGATTTTATCGGCCCACACTTTTTAGAGATCCTTTTGATTTTGGTAAGGCTTATCCCGCCTACCAATCTTTTGGCCGTATCAATAAGAGGAACATGATGCCCCTCAACCCTATTTTGGTAGTTGAGATCTTTGATGTATGGGGCATCGATTTTATAGGAGCATTCCCTAATTCCTTTGGGAATTTGTACATACTTTTGGGCATTGATTATGTTTCTAAATGGATAGAGGCCATACCTTGTAAATCTAATGACCACAAAGTGGTGGTTTAGGTTCACATAGAAAACATTTTTTCCTGCTTTGGTGCACCAAGTGCAATAATTAGTGATAGGGGTACTCATTTTTGTGATCGTCCTTTTGAGGCCTTGATGAAAAAGTATGTGATCACCCATAAGTTATCTACCCCTTACCACCCCCAAACTAGTGGCCAAGTGGAGGTGTCTAATAGGCAGATCAAACAAATCTTGGAGAAAACTGTTAATCCTAACCCTTTTAAAATTGATTTTTTTTTGACCCAGTTTTGTCTCATTTCAAAAACCTCTATTACCCTAAAAACCTATTTCAACCATTCCTCTCCCAAAAACCAAACTTAGAACCCATTTCTAACCTAGATCTCTGAGGATCCTTTCCCTCTCAAAAACTTGCATCTCTTCTTTCTTACGCCCTTCATCATCATGGACTCTCACCACCCACACAGAGCCAAGAAGATGGTCGCTCACAAGGGAAAATGGAACATGGGTAGTACTTCTTGTTGGGTTTCAAGATATGGTACCACCCAACCGCCTCGAAGCATTAGCGAAGGTGAAACTGCCGAAAGTCTCTCATGCTTTCGTACTTTCCCGGGTCCATATTATGGTATTCGAAGTTCCCCCAATGATCTTACTCAGCCACAGAGCGAAACAGAAGTGGGTTGTACTATGCCTCTTCAAGAATGTCTTATTGCTCCTGTGCAGTGGTGCGACGAGTACGATCATGACGTCCAGACATGGTTTCAGTAGGATTCCTAAGGATTTAGAGAGTAAAATCTAATTTACGAGATTGAGACAAAGCTCACAGAGAAGAAAATCTCAAAACTAGGTCAGAGAAGAAGAAAAACTTACCTTGACGCATAAGTGGCACAAATTGGTCATGAAATCGCAAGAGAAAGGTGGAGAATGGGTTGGGGAACCTTCCTGGGCCATATTTTCTTCTTCTTCACAAGTTGGAATAGGGTTTTGCAAAAGAAACCCCAAACCTGAGCCTTAAATAGTGATTTTAGGTCCACCGGAAACACTGGACCTAGATCCGGTGAGTTGAAAAGCACCAAGTCAACCTCTACCAGTCCCATTGGAAACAGGATTAATATTTTCGGTGGAATGGCCCATATTTCTAGTGAAAATAGCCCCTGTTTTTGGTGAACTATTTTGGGAATAAATTTTTTTTATTTTCCAAATCTTTATTATTATTTGTTTCCTTAATTATGGGCCCCTTCGTGGTATGTGTGCAATTGGATCCCAATATTTATGGACCCCACTTATGCGTGCTCTAACCCTAAATTTGCCTTATGTATACATGTGAGACCCACTATGTATGCATGTGTTCCAATTACATGCAACCTTGTATATGCATGTGAACTAATCGGATTCCTCCACAGGAATCATGTCATGCCGAAACACTCGGTCCTAATCCCAGTCATGCTCGTCACCTCCCGCTTCCCCTACGTGGAATTGGGGTAGACCTCGCAATGCACCCCTGGGTCCATCGGTAGTTACAACTCATGATGTGGCTTCCATCATGAATAATATGATGAGGGAAGTTGAGGAAAGATAGAATTAGTTTATGATCGGGATCGATAATTGGATCCAAGTGGCAATGGGAGCCCATAGTGCACCACCCGCACCTCCTACTCCACCTGCATCTATTTTGGTACCCATCGGATCGGCTACCCTTCAAACATTAGGTGGTGCACAAGTGCATAGGCATGGGCAGTAAAATGTACATGGGCATATGCAAGACCTGACACCAGAACAAGCCCAGGCACACGTAGAGGGTTAGGTAGATCTGAAAAAAATGATAGAGAAGTTTCAGAGGCTTATGCCTCTATGCTTCTCAAAGGTGGGCCAAGATCCACTGTATTCATCAACATGGATTGGTGGTATGGAAAAGGTATTTAGGCTAATGGGCTACACTGAGGAGCAAAAAATTTTCTGTGCGAGTGGCTACTAATTGCAAAATGAGGCTGATGATTAATGGAGTGCTACTGAGCCCATTCTGAGGGCAAGTAACCTAAACCCTACTTGGGTGGACTTCAAAGGAGCCTTCTTTGTGAACTATTTTCTAGAAAGCTTCCAGGATAGGAGAGAGAGTGAGTTCTCCCAGTTGGTGCAAGGGTCCTGGTTCGTGCTCGAGTATCAGCAATGTTTTGAGGAGCTATTCCATTTTTCTCTTAAGCATCTTTGGGGTGATAGGGCTAAGGCCAAGAAGTTCGAGAAAGGGTTGAGGCCAGGAATTAGGTCAACCATAAATGGGTTGAAACTGCAGATGTATGCCGAGGTGGTCCAAGTGACCAAATCTATTGAAGACCAACATAGGGATAACTTCTTGGCCCAGCATGGAATGGGAAAGAGGCCTATGGGGTCCACTGGCTCTAGGGAAGGTATCAAACTCTTCTGTGTGCCTTATATCAACCCAACTCTAGTACAATTTAGGAAGCCCAAAGCTAGCCAGACTTCTCAGTACTCCCATTCCAGTGCTATGTCTCAATTTATGGGGTTGAGCCCAAGGTGTTTTCATTGTGATCAGTCGGGCCACCAAGTGAGGACATGCCCCCATCAAAGGCTAGGTGATGCATCGTACACTATGTCACCTATGCCCTAGCGGACTTATGTAGCCACCAGACCAGCATAACCCCCATAGGGCCAGAGACTATAGGGAAGGGTGTTTTCCATGACCGTTGAAGATGCAGAGGCTGCACCCGGTGTAGTGACAGGTACATTATTGATATTATTATTGCCTGCACATGTGTTATTTGACTCAAAAGCCTTGTATTTGTTTGTATCATCAGCATTCGTAAAGAAAAGGGGGATTCCACGCAAAGGATTGACGCAGTGTATGGAAGTGAGTACCCCTACAGGGAGTGTAGTAGGTCTGAACTATGTATATGAACCTTGTCCAGTGACCAAAGGGGAACATGAGCTAAATGCTCACTTGATCGAGTTGGATATGATCAACTTTGACACGATTCTAGGGATGGACTGGCTGTCCACATACAGAGCCAGTGTGCTATGTGTAGAGAAGACAATCATTTTTAGACCTCGTGATGAAGGTGAGTTTACCTTTTAAGGGGATAAGCCCAAGAAACCTAAGAAGGTTATCATTTTTGCACTCCAGATGAAGAAACTACTAGATAAAGGGTGTCAAGGCTACTTAGCATCTATCATGGATACTGAGATAAAGATTAGGCCATTAACTGAGCTAGATATAGTGAGCAAATTTTCTGATGTATTTCTGGATGACTTGATAGGTTTGCCCCTAAACCGAGAGACAGAGTTTGCTATAGATCTACTCCCAGTTTGGCACCAGTTTCAAAAGTCCCTTACCTCATGGCCCCTATAGAGTTGAAGCAATTACAGGTGCAACTTCAAGATCTTCTAAAAAAGGGATTCATTAGACCTAGTGTGTCTCCATGGGGAGCACAGGTATTGTTCATCAAGAAAAAGGACAGAAGTATGAGGTTGTACATTAATTACCGAGAGCTTAACAAGCTAATCATCAAGAACCGGTACCCTTTGGTGATAGATGATTTGTTTGATCAGTTACAGGGTGCTAAGGTATTCTCCAAGATTGACCTTAGATCGGGCTACCACTAGCTCAGGATCAAGGATAGTGATCTCTACAAGATGACCTTCAGATCAAGGTATGGACATTATGAAATCTTGGTGATGCCATTTGGGTTGACCAATGCACTGGCTGCATTTATGGACTTGATGAACCGGGTATTCCAGGATGTCTTAGTTTGTGATTGTATTCATTTATGATATCTTGGTCTACTCCAAGAGTGCAGAAGAACATGTCATGCATCTGAAGTTGGTATTGCAACGTCTGAGAGAGAAGCAACTCTATGCCAAGTTTAGAAAATGCGAGTTCTAGTTGTCACAGGTGGCATTCCTAGGCCACATTGTTTCAGACAAGGGTATAGAGGTTGACCCAGGCAAGGTGAAGGCAGTTCTAGAATGGGGGACTCCCAAGAGTGTGGTAGACATACATAGTTTTCTGGGATTGGCCAGATACTACAGGAGGTTTAATGAAAAATTCTCCCATATTGCTACCCCAATGACCTAACTTACACGAAAGGGGGTGAAATTTGAGTGGTTTGATGTTTGTGAGAAGAGCTTCAAGGAGCTTCAAGGAGGTAAGTCAAAGATTGGTATCAGCTCCAGTTTTAACTATTCCGACCGGTATAGGTGGGTTGTGTATAGTGATGCCTACAAGCTGGGATTGGGTTGTGTATTGATGCAGCACGGGAAAGTCATTGCTTATGCATCTCGCCAGTTGAAGGATTATGAGAAGAACTACACCACCCATGATTTGGAGTTGGCAGCAGTGATTTTTACATTGAAAATCAAGAGATATTATATGGTGAGAAGGGTGAGATCTACAGTGACCATAAGAGCCCCAATCACTTCTTCACCCAAAAGGAGCTCAACATGAGATAGAGACGTTGGTTGTAGTTGATGAAGGACTATGACTGTACTATCCACTATCACCTAGGAAAGGCCAATGTGGTAGCTGATGCACTTAGTCAAAAATCCCAGTCACTGACTCTTGCATCACTGACCACCAATGAACATCTTATAGAGGAGGCTAGGAAACAGGATTTAGAGCTACTAGTGGAAGGTGTCACCTTGTCACTATCGACATTGGTGATACAACTTAGTCTGGTAGATAGGATCACTGCAGCTTAGGGTATTGATGTAAAGTTGCAAAAGTTGATAACAGAATGCAAGGAAGGAACCTAGAAAGACCCAGATTTCTCTATAATTGAAAGTGGGATTCTCAGCTCTCCATACTCCATTCACCCCCGTAGCACTAAAATGTATAAGGATCTCAAGGGTTCCTACTAGTGGAAGGAAATGAAGAATGATGTCGCCACACATGTGTCTAGATGCCTCACATGCCAGTAAGTCAAGGCTAAAAGACAAAGGCCCCATGGTTTATTGTAGTCACTACTATTCCGGAGTGAAAATGGAAAAATATTACCATGGACTTCATCACTGGCTTACCCCACACTCAGAAGGGTATGGATGCCATTTGGGTAGTTGTGGACCACTTGAGCAAGGTATTATCCCAATCAAGGTCACATTTTCTATGGACAAGTTGGCCAAGTTATATATTGACAACGTCATCCGGTTGCATGGTGTACCAGTTAGCATTATCTCTGATCGAGATCATGGTTACTTCCAAGTTCTAGACATGTGTGTAGAAAGTTATGGGCACACGATTGAATTTCAGCACAGCATTTCACCCACAGACAGATGGTTAGTCAAAGAGGACTATCCAGACATTAGAGAACCTACTTCGAGCATGTGCCTTACGCTATGAGTTACAGTTGGGATGAGCACATTTCCCTTATTGAGTTCTCTTACAACAACAACTATCAGGCCACCATCAGAATGTTCCCATTTGAAGCACAGTATGATAAAACAGACTCCACTCTATTGGGATGAGGCTGGTGAGTGGTATATTCTAGGTTCAAACTTGATACAGGCTACTAGTGAGAAGGTGGATGTGATCAGAGAAAGGATCAAAGTAGCTCAGTCCAAATAGAAGAGCTAATGCAGATGTTAGGAGGAAACATCTGGAGATTGGAGTTGGAGAAAAGGTATTCTTGTGGATCTCCCTTATTGAAGGGGTGATGCAGTTCGGCAAGAAGGGAAAGCTTAGTCTGAGGTTTATGAGACTGTACGATGTACTAGAAAGGATCAGACTTGTAGCTTATGGATAACTTTACCACCAGAGTTGGAGGGTACACATGATGTCTTCCATGTATCCATGTTGAGGAAGTACATTCCCGACCCAACTCACATCTTGACTTACATACCCCATGAGTTAGACGAGGATTTTTCCTATATGGAATATCAAGAGAAGATTGTTGATCGGAAGGACTATATTCTCTATAACTGCACTGTTTCCTTTATCAAAGTGAAGTGGATGAACCACCCCAAACAGGAAGCATCCTGGGAGCAGGAAGTTGAGATGATGAAGCAGTATCCTAGATTGCTTGATTTACCAGGTATGTTCAATCTTTAGGACAAAATTCTTATAAGGTGGGGGGGATGTTACACCCGTGCCCTGACCCAGTCTAATTTGAACTGTTGTGATAGGTCTTAGACCAGAGATCGAAAGTACAATTGGGATTTGGCTTGTGGCCACCATTGCCGATAGAAAAGAGATGACCCCCCATATATTCGTGCATTTCCTGCCAGTCCAACTGGAGGGGATTGGTGCCTTTCGATTCTAGATAGTAAGTGATCCCACACCCCACATCTAAATTCTGGCATGCAATGAAATTTTTGGAAGATCGTGAGCATGGCTGAGGGCAACTACCCGTGCAAAACGAGCTGGTGGACAGCAAGCGATCAAGATATTAGACTGTCTTAACCACTAAAAGTATGCCACCAAAAATAGCTTGGGCTTGAATCCAGTGACCAATCAGGTTGCTGGTTAGGTTTTGGTGCCCATAGGTCCCACCACCTGCATCATAGATAGCCCTGAATGATCCCAAATCCTACCCTACACCTTTCTCTTTAAATAAACACCTTACGACCAAAGTCGGGGCATCGTGTTTCGGAAGTCGGATTAACCCTATCGGACCAAATAGGGTTTAGCCAAACAGGCCCTAAGGCCTACTTAAATTACAAGTGAGAAATGAGGATTCATTTCCTCATTCCTCATTTATGTGCAAATGTGGGAGAGAAGGAGGAGAGAAAAGAAGAAAAGAAGAAGAGGAAGAAGAAGGAAGGAAGCTTACCTCGGTGCCAGCTACCGCCTAGTTGTCAGAATCCCTGTTGGAGCTAAGTACATCCTCTTCTACTACTCTCTCTTCATTTTGACCTAGGTTAAGCTAGGTAAAGGATTGATCTTGGGTCATAAACCCTGTTGAGCTCGGGGAATGCATATTTCATGTCCCTGGTGCCATTTCCAAGCTCAAACCGAGTCTGGTGAGCTTCGACAATAAGATTGGCTAAATGACCAACTAGGGTTTTGATCGTTCAATCGATGTATCTCCCAAATGGATCTGTGGAATTGGGATTTTATTAGCTCATAATGATGTTAGGAGCATCACCCCACAAACTCTATGGAACAAATCCCAGCGTTCGGGCCAGAGCAAGAAAGCCCTAATTCACCTGGGCAATTCAGTACTGCCACTGGAAACAAGCCACCAAAAACACTTGGCCTGCTTCTGATGTGTTGCTTCTAGTGAACATTCGAGCCTTAGGAGCTCTCTGCCAGCTCTAGTAGAAACAACACTGATATTTTTGGAGGACAGTGTCTATTTTTGGTGGGTGTTTTCGGTGACATTACTATCACTGATGGACTTTAACTGTACCCTTTGGGGTTGACCCATGTGAGCCCCCCCTGATGTTCCTGACATAGACTGACATTCAGTTACCTTTGTTCCTGAGGTAGTGATGCGCACGTACCCCGATGCCAGAATTGAGTTGAATAATTGGTGGCCATACTTGAACCCTAATTTACACGAGCATAATCAAGGTGAGGGATGGATTGCTTTTATTTTGAGAATGCTTAATTATGTAGAATTTCTCACATGAATATATCTTTATATAATTTCCTAATTTCTCGAATGATGATGGTATGCTACCACATGTTACATTTTTATAAAATTGATATGAAAAGTTTATGAATATGTATGGCGGGATCCGGTGTGGCCGAGTGGTACCGATTCTGTGATCATCGAGTGTTTGATGTATGTATGAGACAGAATCCGGTGTGGCCGAAGTGGTACTGGTACCATGATTTTTGTATGTCTGTTGCACTCATGCATTGATTGTGTATTAGAGTTAGTTGTAGTCATGGATTACACTTTATGGCTGATGTGTTACCAGTATCGTGTGCTCTGGGACTGCATTTGAAAATGGATACACTTCATGGCCAATGATTGGTACCGATGTTGCATGGTTCATACTCAACTGTTATATGCACGCTAGATTAGGTAAACGGTCACGGGTTACACTTTGTGGCCGAGGTATTACCGGTATTGTGTAATTCGTATTAACTGTATCATTATAAAGGCATGTAGAATATTTATGGTTAAGTATCACTCCCCATGCTATGAACCCTTGTCAAAAAAGGTTAAGATGTTGGATTACCCATTGTGGTATATTCGATGTGCCTTTCTGGAATGCCACACCTGCAGTACGATGTGATTGTTGTCAGAGGCAAGAACTTATCCGACGTGACTGATGATTAAACCAGTGCCATGATAGCCAAGAGGGGGTTATCAGAGGTTTGTTGGGTGACCCATAGATGCTTACGGAGATCGGCAAGCTTCTATTCATGGCTAGGGTTTGTATCCCTGCGTAGTCGATGGCGGTTCTGAGATGAGGTATACATCCTAATGTGCCATAGTAGCATTTACCAGACTTAGTTGTATTGTTAGGTGGATAATAAAAATAAATGAACTGCATCACGAGCATCATGGACTATATGTTTAATTTTTGTAATCATGTATCATATTTACTTATGCAAATGCTATGCTTGGATGTGTATGAACCCCACCCCTCACTGAGCGAGTTGGAAAGCTCACCCCACGTATACACCCCTTTTTAGATGATGATGTAGGTACTGTGGTGCCAATGGCGTGTGACCCAGTATCCTCTGGGTCAGAGTACGGTGTGAGCGACTGGTGGATACCAGAAGCAGAGGAGCGTGATCAGGATTATGCTTGCAACCACTGTGCTTACGCCGCACCGTGAGTTGTACGGTGTACTTTTGATCCTTTTGATATAGAATGTGGATTGTATATTTTGGGACTAATGTTTATAAGTCTTGGATAATTGTAACAAAATAACTTAGTTAAGTATATTATAATATCATTAGATATTTCCCCATTTTATTGATGATTCCGCTATTATACTTTGATTTCGCTGCTTTTGGTTGGTTTGTGATGTGAGATTGTGAAATGTTAAGGTACTGTGATCAGAGATCCTGGTAGGTTGTAAGACATATAAATGTCTTACTCACACCACCGGAATTCCTAATGATAAGTTAGGTCTACTGGAAGTGGGGTATGACACTTCATCAGAGAAAGAAAGTATTTGGTTGAAGCTACAGATGGGGAGAAGAAGTTTTTAAGAAGGTATACCACCAAGTTCATTCTTCAAGGCAACCTATTGTACAAGATCCTATGATGGGATACAGTTACTATGTGTGGATGATCCTATGATGGGATACAGTTACTATGTGTGGATGAGGAGCCAGAACAACTATGGATGAAATACATTAAAGCCTTTGCAGACCTCATATGAATGCCAAGATGTTACCTAAGAGGATTCTTAGGCTCGGCTACTATTGGAACATAATGGAAGCAGATTGCGTACGGATCAGTGTAGCTAAGGAGTCGAACACAAGGAGAGCAGCCACTTTATTTTAGGCTTCTTTTAGTATTATGAAAGTATACCGATTAACTATGGTGATATACTTTTAACTACCTCCCTAAAATAAATGCATCTAAAAACATCCCAATCAACACATCTAGGAAAATTGAAAATTGGAATTGCAATAAAAATTGAAGGACCTAACCATTCATCATTTAAGAATTTGAATACTCAAACCACGCAATTAAAAAGCAAATAACTGAAAGTAAAAGTGGTGAAATGTAAATAAAAGTACAAATAAATGGGACAAAGCCAGAGAGAGGCACACAAGTAGGTTTCTCTACTTAGCCTGAGGGATGCACTATAAATAATATGAGCTTTCCTACTTAACTAGAGAGTTATTCTTACAAGGGCTGCTCCACTTAGCTTTAGGGGAAGGGAGGCAAAGTAAACGACTGAAAGTAAATAGCTAAAAGTAAAGGCAATAAAAGGATGGTTCCATAGCTAGAGAGGGGCAAAGCCAACACATGCATCTAGCCAATGACCTTGGGGGAAATGGAAAGTACCGAAGTAAAAACTGAAATTTAAATCCAAAATTAAGAATGAATGGGTAGTAAGAAGAGGAAATGAGAGGAGGTGAGAAGACTTATGTAGAAGCCTACTTACCAGAACTTCAATACTTGAATCCTTGAATTAAAATAACATGACTGATTTGAGATACTACTAGCCCTAAAAACCAGATCTAGAATGAACCAAATCGAAAATTGCTAGGCCTAGAGAAAATAAATCTAGAAGAGAAAAACTGAACTTGAAAGAGATGCTCCACAACTTATTCTTGTCACCTAAAACTATTTCTAGAACTAGAAATTGAAAATTATAACTTCAATACCATAAGCAATAAAATGAAAGACTGAATCAAAAACAAAAGTGCTTGCATTCATTAAATAAAAAAAACACTACATAAGTGCTTAAACCAAAACCTAAAACAAAGAACTAGAAAATTAGAACTAGAGAAGAAAAAGCCTAAAGAAAAAGAGAAAAACTAGAGAAGAAAGGATGCACCCTCCTCCCCTTGGTCGACTCCCTTTTTTAGGGAGAGGGGAGGGAGAGATAAAATAGGAAGTGGAGGAGAGGAGAGAGAAGAGGACGGTCTAAGGGGATTTGGTGGTCGATTGTGTGGTGAGACGGAGGGTAGAGAAAAGGAATAAAAATAGGGGAGAGAGAGGCTTGGACAATTTGGGTGAGGAGGTGGAGGGAGGAGAGAAGAGAAAAAGGAGAGAATATAGGGAAAAAAAGGGGAGAATGCCCAAATGTGGGCCCCTCTTGGACGATTTTGTGAGGTGGAGGAGAGATAAGAGAGAAAATAGGAAAGAGGAGATTTCGTTCCTTTTGTTTTTCCCTTTTTTTTATTTTTTTATTCTCTCTTTTAACGTGGGCAGCCTTTTTGATGATTTTTATTGCTTAGACAATCTTCTAATTTATTGGAAAATTCCATCCGTGTCCTTTATCTTTAAGTGAGTGGAAAGAATCTTCAATAAGATCTCCTGAAAGATAGGAGAGAGTGTAAATCGCATAAGGGAGGAAAGAGAGTGTGTCCAATGCCCCATGTGGGTCCCTCCATCCTTGTTGGCATCTTGGAATATTTGTTATACCCTTGGAACAACTGCATACGAGCTGGTTCTGCATCTCAGCTCAGTTCTGGTCCATTATTCTTTTTCTAGCCCGAAAAGAATAATCATGTGTACGGTTGTCCAAACGAATGTGTACTTTTAATGCAACACGTCCATCTTGCTCAAATTTTCATCCTCTTCACAGCAATTAAAAAGAAACAAGATCTCTTTATGTGTAAAATTGGAAATATAGTTCCCGATAGTCCTTAAGGCTTTGAAAATAGAAAACCTGCAAAAACAAAAGAGTAAAACTCAAGGTAGCTCCATTCCAAATATGTACAATGCATGCTTTGCTATCTAAGATTTCAAAAATAAATGTGCTCATCAGAATTCCCCAACACTTAAGACTTTGCTAGTCCTCGAGCAAAACAAAAAGAATAAAAAGTAAACACAATAAACCTAACTCATTTTCATAGGAATCACGGTTGCACTTAGCATGTACAACAAGCCATTAAAACCCTAGGTCACTCCCAGTGGACGAGTTGTGTCTCGTGGGTGTTTACAATGAATATACATCCAAAATTTAGAAAAAAAAAAAAACACATCCCAATCTTGGCTAAAGGTAAGGGCCATACCAATCAGGGGCAAAGATAATTCCTCTTACACTTGATCTAAGGACCCCCACACTTGAAATTTTACTACCCCATATCAATTTCAGGCACAAGCATATTTCCTAATTTGGAACTCACATTATCTCTTCCAAAACATCCTTATCTTAAGGCAAGACCAGTTGTGAAGTAACAGGGAACCAAAGACTAAGGCGTAGAGTGTTTTTGACCAAACATATTACCAAGGCATTGATGACATTTGCACATACTTTCCTACTGTGTGGTTTTCTTTCTCTTTTTTTTTTTTCCATAATAAACTCTATCCTACTCTACTACTATTAGCTAGAATGACATGGTGGAGTAAACACCAGACACCTAAGTTACTATGTAGCTTAACTTTTTGCATATGTCCACATAGACAGTGATGCTAGAGTTCTTTCAGAAGTTTCCTCCCTAAGAGTTTCGATCAAGACACCATGCTTCCTGAGGTGCAATGCCCTGTCTAGTTCCAAGGAAATCAACTTTTATATCACACACTTCATTTAAAATTATGTATTTATCAACTCATGCCAATCTAAAAGGAAAGTCTTAACTCCAAATCAAGAGTACAAGGAACCCACAGACTTACATATGGTCCAACACCGTAAAACAAGAGTTTCTTATTTTTCAAAACAGAGTCCCATCTCAAGACATAGGCTTGTTTCTTTTTTCTCAACAGAATTTTTATGTGTTCAAGATGGGTACCATAATCAAAATTATTACTTTCATACATCAAGCAACCGAATGCTATGGTCATTAGCCAAAAGCCAAAGTAGGACTTATATCTTTAGCAAGCTTTAAAAAAAATATAACAAACAAACAAATAAAAAAACAAAGGGAAAAGATATTAAAACAAAAAGAACTGGCTTCCCTCCCCCACACTTAAGTCATGCAATGTCCTCAATGCATGGAAAGAATTAAAAGCAAAGACAATGCAAGGGGGTTATATATGGGTAAAAGTTAGTCATTAGTGTAAAGAGGTTCATAGAGATCCATGACCTCTTCCAGAGTAGAAGATGTCAACTCAACGAAGGGCTTCAACCATTGACCATTGACCTTGAAAATTGCACCTGTGCTAGGGTTTAGCATCTCAACAACACCATGAGAAAAAACAATCTGAACAACATACAGACCATCCCATTGGGATCTCACTTGCCTATCATGAAAAGCCTTGGAGCATCTCATTTGTAAAACCTTATTGCAAAAATACTTGTCCCTATCAAAAATGGGATAAATAATCCCATTATCCATCCATTTAAGTATTTCTTTTTTAATGGCTTCCTTTATCACTGAGTTAGCTCTTCTATGGGGTTCCGTTGAAGGTTTGGATCCCTCAATGAGGTGAATATGATGTTGAACAATAGAAGGGATAATTCCTTTGTGTCAGCCATGGTCCATCCTATGGCTTCCTTATTTTCCTTTAGAGGCTCAATCAACTCCTCCTCCTGATTGGAAGTCAAATTAGAAGCAATGATGACGGGAAGAGTATGATCCTTACCTAAGAAAGCATACTTAAGATTGGAGGGCAACTCTTTCAACTCAAGCTTAGGGGGTTCAACAATGGAAGGCTTAGGCATTAAGGTAAATAAGGGTCCAATGGGCTCTAAAGGTGGTTGGAGACTCCAAACCTCAGATATAACTCCCTCATCAAAATCACCCAATTGTTCTATACACTCTTGAAATTCAGAATCAAAATCAATATCAAAATAAGTCTTAATGGAATCTAGAATTTCTTGGAGCATATAAACTCCCTCCTCATGAAGATTTAGTTGCTTACCCAATCTAAAGAAATTAAAATCCAGAGAAGTGTTGCCAAAGGAAAGTTTCATGGTACTATTCCTACAATTGATTATGGCATTACTGGTGGCAAGGAATGGTCTATCAAGAATGATTGGGATCTGGTCCTGAATGTTGGTAATTGGTTGAGTGTCTAAAACAATGAATTCAACAGGGAATAAAAATTCCCCTGACTTAAGTAAGACAACCTCAACCATCCCTTTAGGAATCTTAATAGATCTATCTACCAACTGAAGAGTAGTTACGTGGCTTTCAATTCTCCCAATCCTAGTTGCTTATACACATGGTAAGGCAAAAGATTTACACTTGCGCTAGGGCAAGTAAGGCAAGTGTTTGAGTTTTAAAAGTAACCACAAGATACGGATTAGTGTAGCTAACGGGTCGAACACAAGGAGAGCAGCCACTTTATTTTTAGCTTCTTTTAGTTATGCAAAAATGTAATGACTGATTATGGTGATCTACTTCTAACTATCATCCTAACACGAATGCATCTAAAAACGTCCTAACCAACACATCTAGAGAAATTAGAATTACAATTAGAATAAAAATTGAACGACCTAACATTCACACCTAACTCTAACCATTCGTCATCTAAAAGTTTAAATAATCAAACCACGTAATTAAAAAAAAAAATAACTGAAAGTAAAAGTGCTGGAAAATAATAAATACAATAAAAAGGGGAAATAGCTAGAGAGAGGCACACAAGTAGGTATCTCTACTTAGCCCTAGGGATGTATCATAAATAATATGAGCTTCCCTACTTGACCAGAGAGTACTCTTACAAGGATTTTTCTACTTGGCTTTAGGGGAAGGATACAATATAAATAATCAAAATAAAATGATGGTTCCAAAGCTAGAGAGGGGCAAAGCCAACGCATAATCTGGCCATGAACCTTGGGGAAAAGGAAGAGCAATAATGTTAAACTGAAAATTTAAAACCTAATTTAAGAATGAAATGGTAGCAAGAAGAGGGAATGAGAGGGGGGGTGAGAAGATTTATGAAGGAGCCTACTTAATTGAACTTCAATCCTTGAACTAAAAACTTGATCGATTTGAGATACTACCAGCCCTAAAAACCAGATCTGAACTAAATCAAATCTGAAATTGCAAGGCCTGGAGAAAGCAAGTCATGAAGAAAAAAACTTGAACTTGAAAGAGATGCTCCACAAATTGTTCTTGTCACCTAGAACTAACCCTAGAACTAGAAATTAAAATTATTACACCTTCAAATAACTTAAATAACATGAACCATAAAAATAAAAGACATTGCATTAATGAAATAAAACCAATTACAAAAGTGTTTAAAGTAAGAAAAACAAAGAAGAACTTGAACTAGAACTAGAAGGAGAGCACAACTAAAAATTAAAGAAAAAGAGAGCAAGAGAGGGACAACCCATTAGGGTTTGGTGGACTCCCTTTTATAGCGAATATGGGAGAGAGGAGGACGTCCAAGGGTGGATTCCCTTGGACAATTTTGATGAGGTGGATGGGAAGAGAGAGAAGAGAAAATAGGAAGTAAGGAATTTTTATTATTTCTTACCTTTTTTCATATATTTTTCTTCTTCTCTTTTGTGCGCAATCTCTGGGTTGAATTTGTGTGATCAGGTGGAGGAGAGAGAAGAGAGAGAATTATAGGAGATGAGATCTCCCACAATTTTGATTTCATTTTTTTCTTCCTATTTTTTTCCCCTTTTTCCCTCTCTTTCTCTCTCTTCAAACTTGCACAAAACTCTCCATGGCCGACCTTTATATTTTGTTTAAATCAATTGTGATGAGTAGGAGAGAGAAAATCTTTCAAAAAACACTCCAAAAAAATGGCAACCAAGAATTAAAACTTGAGATCTCCTGATGAAACTTGAGATCTCCTAATGAGCAAGGGATTTTGCACACCTCTACGCTAAGTAGTTGTTGTTACCAAAAATGAATCATCAATCACTCAAGGGGGGTCCATCGATCCTTGTTGGTATCTTAGAATATTCCTTATACCCCTGGGATAACTGCAGATGGGCTGATTCTACATCTCGGTTCAGTTCTGATCTATTATTCTTTTTCTGACCTGAAAAGAATAATTACTTATACAGGTGACCAAATAGATGTGTACTTTTAATTGAAAACATCCATCTTGCTCAGAATTTTATCCTCTTCAGAACCATGATAAGAAACGGGACCTCTTTATATGTAAAATTAGAGATATGGCACCCGATAGTCCTTAAGGCCTTTAAAATACAAAACCTGCAAAAAGAGAGTAACCCAAGGTAACTCAATTCTAAATATGTAAAATGCATGCTTTTATACCCTAGATTTCACACATAAATGTGCTCATCAGAATTCCCCCACACTAAGACTTATCTAGTCCTTGAACAAGATAAAAAAGAAAAGAACAAAAAGTGAAAAACCTAACTCACTTTCGTATGAATCACGGTTGCACTTAGCATGTGCAACAAGCCTTTAAACCCTTAGGTCACCCCTAGTGGACGAGTTGTGTCTCATGAGTGTTTGCAGTGAATATAGACCCAAAATTCAAAAAACTAAAATCCCAACCTTGGCTAAAGGTAAGGGCCATACCGATCTGAAGCGAAGATAATTTCTCTTACACTTGATCTAGGGACCTCCACACTTGAATTTTTATTACCCCATATCAATTTTAGGCCCAAGTATATTTCTTAATTCGAAACTCTCCTCATCTCATTTCAAAACATCCTTATCTTAAGGCCAGACCACTTGTGAAGTAATAGGGAACCAAGGACTAAGGCCTAGAGTGTTTTTGACGAAACATGTTACCAAGACATTGATGACATTTATACATACTTCCCTACTGTGTGGTTTCTTTCTCTTTTTTTTTTTTTTTTTTTTTTTTTTTTTTTAATCAGCTCTATCCTACTTGACTACTGTTGGCCTGAATGACATGGTGGAGCAAACACCAAACACCCAAGTTACTATGTAGCTTCGCTTTTTGCATATGCCCACATAGAACGTGATGCTAGAGTTCTTTCAAAAGTTTTCTCCTTAAGAATTTCAGTCAAGATACCACGCATCTTGAGACGCAATGCCTTGTCTAGTTCTAAGGAAATCAACTCTTACTTTTCATTTTATTTCACTTTCTACACTTCATTTAAAGTTGTGTATTTGTAAAATCATGGTATTTTAAAAAAGAAAGTCTCAACTCCAAATCAAGAGTATAAGGAACCCACAGAATTACATATGGTCCAACAACGTAAAACAAGGGTTTCTTATTTTTCAAAAGAGGGTCCCATCTCAAGACACAGGCTTGTTTCTTTTTTCTCAACACGGTTTTTATATGTTCAAGATGGTTACCTTAAACAAAACTCGTATTTTCACATATTAAGCTACCGAATGGTATGGTCATTAGCCAAAAACCAAAGTGGGACTTCATCCTTAGCAAGCTCAAGAACAAAAGAAAAACAAACAAAGGAAAAAAACAAAAACAAAAAGAAACTGATTTTCCTCCCCCATACTTAAGTCATGCAATGTCCTCAATGCATGGAAAGAATTGAAAGCAAAGACAAAGCAAGGGGGTCATACTTGGGTAAAAGTCAGTCATCTATGTAAAGAGGTTCATGGAGATCCATGACCTCTTCTTTAGCAGTAGTAGGAAACTCAAAGAATGGTTTTAGACACTGACCATTAACCTTGAAAATTGCACTTGTGCTAGAGTTCAAAACCTCAATCGCACAATGAGAAAAAACAATATGCATAATATAAGGACCATCCCAATGGGATCTGAACTTGCTAGGAAAAATATGCAACCTAGAATTGTAAAGCAAAACCTTATCACCACGAGTGAAAGACTTCCTAAGGATTTGTCTATCATGCAAACACTTGGTTTTTTCCTTATAAAGCCTAGCATTGTGATAGGCATTATTCCTAATCTCCTCCAACTCTGCTAGTTGGAGTCCTCTATGAGTGCTAGCAGTAGACAAATCAAAATTCAGTTGTTTGATAGCCCAAAACACCTTATGTTCTAACTCAACCGGTAAGTGATATGCTTTCCCATACACTAGATGGTAGGGAGATTGACCCAAATTGGTCTTATAAGCAGTCATATGCGCGCACAAGGCACCCACCAATCGATTAGACCAATCCTTACGATTAGGGCTGACAGTCTTTTCCAAAATTTGCTTAATCTTCCATTGGATACCTCAACCTAACCACTAGTTTGAGGATGATAGGGTGTAGTCAGCTTATGGGTAATCCCATATTTCTTCATCAAGGCCTCGAAAGGCCTACTGTAAAAGTGTGCACCTCTATCACTAATAATAGCATGTGGTGTACCAAAGTGGGCTAAAATGTGCTCTTTCATAACCTTGATCACCACTTTGTGGTCATTAGATTTACAGGCAATGGCTTCAATCCATTTGGAAACATAATCTATAGCCAATAAGATGTACAAATTTCCAAAAGAATTAGGGAATGGTCCCATGAAATAAATACCCCATACATAAAAAAATCTCAACAACTACAATTGGGTTGAGGGGCATCATATTTTTCTTGGTCACATGTCCTAAAGATTGACAGGCTTTACAAGGCTTGCAGTACATAAAAGCATCCTTGAAGAGACTAGACCAATAGAATCCACACTGTAAAACTTTGGCCATATTCTTCTTCGCACTAAAATGGCCTCCACATGTCTGATCATGACAAAAAGAGAGAATGGAATGCTGCTCATGATCAGGAACACATCGTCGGATAATCTGATCCAGATATATCTTAAACAAATAAGGATCATCCTAGAAAAAGTACTTAACTTGGGTGAACCAGTGATTCAGAGTCACACCCGAGACTAAGATGTTGACAAAGTCAGCAAATCATGGTTCACTAGACACTGCAAGTAACTGTTCATCAGGAAAATTCTCGTTGACTGGAGAATTGACAGTCAAGGAATTGGGAAGCCGAGATAAATGGTTTGCAACTAGGTTTTCACTTCTTTCTTATCCCTAATTTTCAAATCAAACTCTGACAAAAGTAAAACCCACCTAATGAGGTGGGCTTTGGCATCCTTCTTCTTAACAAGGTATCTAAGTGCAGAATGATCAGTATACACCACCACATGTGACCTAACTAAGTAAGATCGAAACTTTTCTAATGCAAATACAAAAGGTAAAAATTCTTTTTTAGTGGTAGTGTAGTTGAGTTGTGCATCATTTAGGGTCCTACTAGCATAGTAAATGACAGTGGGTAGCTTATTAATCCTTTGTCCCAAAACTGCTCCTATGGTAAATTTAGAAGCATCACGTATTAGTTTAAAAGATTCAGTACAAACAGGTGGTTGAACAATGGGTGCATTGGTTAACTCCTTCTTAAGTTGCTCAAAGGATTCTAGGCATTCTGTAGAAAACTCAAAAGTTTGATCTTTAGCAAGTAGTGAGGTGAGAGGCTGAGCTAACTGACTAAAGTTCTTAAGAAACCTTCTATAGAAGCCAGCATGACCAAGAAAAGATCGGACATCCTTAACAGATTGGGGAGGTAGTAAATTAATAATTAAATCCACTTTGGCTCTATCTACCTTAATTCTCTCCTTGGATATTGTATGGCCTAAAACATTTATAGATTTAACCATAAAATGGCATTTTTCCCAATTCAAAACCAAATTATTAGATATGAACCTTTTCAAAACTAGGGAAAGATGGTGAAGACACTCAGAATATGAATTCCTATGAATCAAAAAGTCATCCAAAAATATTTTTAAGAATTTTTCAACCATATCAAAAAAATGCTCACCGTGTATCGTTGGAACATAGTAGGGGCATTGCAAAGCCCAAAGGGCATACGCCTGTAAGAAAATGCTCCATACGAGCATGTAAAAGTGGTCTTATGTTGATCTTCTATAGCAATTGGGATCTGGTTATAGCCAGAATATCCATCAAGAAAATAATAATATTCATGTCCAGGTAACCTCTAACATCTGGTCAATGAATGGCAATGGGAAGTGGTCCTTCCAGGTTGCCAAATTAAGTTTTCTATAGTCTATGCACACTCTCCACCCTGATTGGACACTGGTTGGAATCAGTCTGTTACTGGCATTGGGAACTACAGTAACACTAGACTTCTTGGGCACCACATGAACTGGGCTTACCAATTGGCTATCAGAAATAGGATAAATTATTCCATGATCCAAGCACTTTAGGATCTTTTTCTTAATGGCTTCCATCATTACTGGGTTAGCTTTTCTTTGGGGTTCAATGGATGGTTTGGAATCCTCCATAAGATGTATATGATGCACAATAGAAGAGCTTATATCCTTGATATCAGCCATGGTCCAACCTAGTACTTCCTTATTGTCTTTTAACATGTAATTTATCTTCCTAGCTAGAAGTCAAATCTGAAGAAATTATTACTGAAAGAGTCTAGTAAGGCCCTAGGAAAGCAAACCTCAAATTAGATGGCAAGTCCTTAAGATCTAGTTTAAAGGGCTCAACTATGGAAGGTTTGGGAATGGAATTGGAAATGGGTCTTAAGGGCTCCACAGGTGTGTAAAGACTCAAGACTTCAGAAAAGAAATTTTCACTGTCATCATCCAACTCATCCATACACTTTTGAAATTCTGAATCAAAATCATTATCAAGGTTGGTAATTAAATCATCAAAAAATCCAAAAAATCCTCAAGCATATTGATCTCTACTTCCATATATAGTTTCTTTCCTATCCTAAACATGTTACACTTAATAGTTTGGTTGCGAAAATATAACCTTAGGAAACATTCCGGCAACTGATTAATGCATTACTGGTAGCCAAAAACGGTCTTCCTAGAATTAATTAGATCTCATCCTTGGTTTGGAAGGGTTCGGTATCAAACACAATGAAATCAACTGGGAAAATAAATTCCCCCACCTTAAACAAGACATCCTCAACCATCCCTTTAGGAATCTTAATAGATCTATCTTCCAATTAAAGAGTAGTTCTAGTGGCTTTCAATTATCCCAATCCTAGTTGCTTGTACACATGGTAAGGAAAAAGATTCACACTTGCACCGAGGTCAAGTAAGGCATGCTCAATGTAAGTGTTGCCTATGATGTAAGCTATGGTAAGGCTCCCTGGATCCTTATATTTGGATGCTATAGGCTGAGTAATTATGGAACAAATGTTATCTGCCAAGAATGCCTTTTTGGGCACACTAGTGATATATTTGTGAGTATACAAATCTTTGAGGACCTTTACGTCGACAGGGATCTAGGATATGGCATCCAAAAACCTTTTTGAAGACTTCTAAAATCTTGTCCATGGAAGCAGTCTTCCTTTTGTTTACCAAGCAATTAGGAAAGGGGACAGGAAGAACATAAGGATTGTTAGGGATTTGCCCCTTTTTAGAAGATTCATTTTTCGTTGCCTCGACCAAATCATCTTTAGTTTCAGAAGAATCTTTAGGTTCATTGGACGAACCTGGAGCAAGAGGCACACTTGTGTCCTCAATAGAAGGAGCAGGAGTAATAGAAGGAGAAGATTTAGGAACACTCTGTTGGTACTCTCAGCCACTCCTAAGGGCATAAACAATATGACATTAGTTGGAGGGGCCTTGTTGGGTCTTATTTTGTACTATATTCAGTGGTGCATTAGTTGGTGCTTATGAACTAACAGGCTGAAGTTTCCTTCTCCCTCTCACGAAAAATTGAGACAACTTGGGTGAGTTCTCTCATAATATTTTGATGGCTTGTCATCAGGAGGGCCATATTCTTTTTCAAATCACTTGCCTCTCCAGTGTTGGTAAACCCAGGGGATTGCTAATAAGATGATAGGAGAAGGGGCCTAGGAAAACGAGCCTGAGGTCCTGCATTTGGCGTAGAAAAAGTAGTTCGGGAAAAACGTTGTTGTGTAAAGGGAGACCTTTGGGGTCCACATTGACCTTGACTATGGAAATTGGAAGGCCTTATTTGATTGCTCTAGTTCCGAGAGAAATTTGGGTGATTTCTCCATCCTGGATTGTAAGTGTTTCTATATGAATTATTCTGATATAAGGTATTCACACTTTTATTGGAAGTTCCCCCAGAGGTATTGAGGCATTCTTCTATGACATGTCCAGGGGCTTGGCACTAAGCACACATCTTAACCAAATTGATTGATGATGGCTCTCTAGGAACAATAACCTCAATCCTTTTGATAAGGCTATCTAAGTGAGCTTCCTTGGTTACTAACTCATCCATAAAATATCCTTTCCTTCCTATTATTCTTTCACTCTCTTAGGTTGATTCCCACTCATGGGTTTTGTAAGCTAAGTCAAGTAAGAATTCCCATGCCTTTCCTTCATCAGTAAAGGAAGTGAATCTCCCAGGGCACATAGACTCTATCATTTGTTTAGTTAGGTAATCAATACCCTCATAAACTATTTGACGTAAATGCCATAAGTCTAGGCCATGGTGAGGACATTCTTGGAGTAGATCCTTGAATCTCTCTATAAGTTTGGAAAAGAACTAGCTAGGCTTTTGCCTAAATGGAAGGATATCATTTCTAAGCTTATTGGTCTTGTGAGTTGGGAAAACTTTTTAAGGAAGAAAACTGTAAACTGTTCCCATGAGTTTATGGAATTTGTGGGTGACCCATATAACTACTTCTTAGCTTGGTCTTTCAATGCAAAATTGATGAACCTAAGCTTAACAGCATCATCAGCAAGATGTTGGATCTTAATTAGAACACATACCTCTTCAAAATCCCTTAGAAATAAGTATGCATCATTAGAGATCAACCCATGGAAGTGGAGCAACATAGTGATGTACTAAGATTTGAGCTCAAAATTATTGCCCTGGGCTTGTGGTAGAACTATGCAGGAAGGTTGGGATGCTCTAGCAGGGTAGAACCTATCTTTCAGAGATTTAGGTTGAGGGTTTTGCTGTTGGTCTCCTATATTGAAAGGTTTTAAAGAGAGCAAATGTATAGGTTCACTACTTGTTGAATCTCTTCTTTCTAACTTATTCACACTATTACGTACCCCACCCAACACTCATGCAACAGAACACTATCTGCTACACCCGTGCCCTGACTCGATCTAATTTGAACTGTTGTGATATGTCTCGGACTGGAGATTGGAAGGACGGTCAGGTTTTGGCTCGCGGCCACCCATTGCTAAAGGGGAAGAGATGACCCCAAGTGTTCATGCATCGCATGCCAGTCTAATTGGAGGGGACTCACACCTTTTGATCCCAGATGGTAAGTGACCCGACTCCTCACACATAAGTCCAGGCACATATCGAAGTTATCGAAAGGCCTTGAGCATGGCCGAGGGAAACCACCCATACAAGACCAGCCATGGGACAGTAAGCAATCAAGACAGCTTGCAGTCTTGACCACCAAAAATATGCCGCCGGATCCACTGGGCCTAAATCCGATGGGCTATTTCTGGTGAACATAATAGGCTGCTGTCATGGTGTCGATGCCTGTGGGTCTCGCCACTCATGTCATAAATAGTATCGGATGATTCCAAATCATCCCCCACACTTTACTCTTGACGTGAATGTATTTTAAACCTAAGTGGATGGGTTCTCGGGCTCCGAAAGTCATAATAACTCGATTGGTCTGAATAGGGTCCAACCAAACAGACCCTAAGGTCCATTTTAACTTATAAGTTAGAAATGAGGAATTCATTTTCTCATTTTTATTATGTCCAACATAAATAAGGACAAAAAAAGGAGAAAAAGGAAGAAGAAGAAGGGGAAGAAGAAGGAGAAGGCTTACCTTGGTGCCAACTGTCACCAAGTTGTCGGAATCACTATTGGAGGTAAGTACACTCACTTCCACCACTCTCTCTCTTCATTTTGACCTAGACAAAGCTAGGTATGGATGGAATCTTAGTGTAAAAATCATGTTAAGGTTGTAAAATGCATGTTCTACCCTCCCGGTGTTGTTGTCGAGCTCGAACCAAGCCCGGTAAGCTCCGAGAACATGTATTACAAAAAGACCAACTAGGGTTTCTATCATTCGATTGATGTATCTCCCAAATAGGTCGGTAAAATTAGGATTTTATTGGCTTAGAATGATGCTGGGAACATCCCCAACAAACTCCATGGAACAAATCCCGACGATCGGGCATGAGCCGAAAAGCCCCAAAATGGGTGGACTGTCCTAAATTACCACCAGAAACAGCCCATCGGATCCATTGGGTTTGCTTCTGGTGGCATAAATAGGACTGATATTTCTGATGGAGATTCCCTATTTTTGGTGGGTGTTTCTAGTGACATTACTATCACTGATAGATTTTGTTTGTACCCTTTGGGGGTGATCCATGTGGGTCCCTCCTGATATTTTTGACACATACTAATGTATGATTGTACTTATGTCTAGGACAATGATGCGCACAAGCCCCAAGACCAAAATTGAGTCGATTGATCGGTGGCCTTAGCTGAACCCTAACACAAGCAGAGATCAACAAAGTGACGGATGGTTGTTTTATTTTGGATTGTTTAATTATTGTAGAATTGTTCACATGCGTAGATTTAATATACTTAATTATATTTCTCACACGATGATGGTGATTGTCTTATATTACATTCTTATGCAATTCATATGAACTGTCTATTTAAATGTATGACGGGATCTGATGTGGCCGAGGTGGTATTAGTACTGTGATCGCCGTGTGTTTGGTTGTGTGTGTGAGACAGAATCCGGTGTGGCCGAGGTGGTACCGATGCCATGATTGCCATGTGTATGTTGCATTCATGCATTGATTATGTGCATTAAAGTTAGTTGTAGTCGTGAGTTGCACCTTGTGGCCAAGGTCTCGCTGGTATCGTGTACCCCGACATTGCATTTGAAAATGGATTCGCTTCGTGGCCGATGATTGGTACCGGTGTCACGTCGTCCATACTCAACTATGATATGTATGCTAGATTAGGTAAATGGTCTAAAGTTTTACTTTATAGGAAAGGTATCATTGGTATCGTGTACCCTGGACTGTATTTGGAGATGGATTACACTTTGTGGCAGAGGTCTTGCCGGTAACGAGTAATTCATACTAACTATATCATTATGAAGGCATGTAGCGTATATGTGATTAGGTATCACTCCCTGTGCTACGAACCCTTGCCAACAGGGGTTGAGGTGTTGGATAACCCATTGTGGTATGTTCGATGTGCCTTTCCAGAATGCCAAACCCGCAGTACGATGTGATTGTATCCAGAGGCAGGAACCTATCCGGCATGGCCGATGATGTACTGGTGCCATGACTGCTAGGAGGGGTTATCAAGGGTTTGCCGGGTGACCCATGGACACTTACGGGGACCGACAGGCTTCTAATCATGGCTAGGATTTGTATCCTTGTGTAGTCGATGGCAGTTCTAAGACAAAGGATACAACCTAATGCGTCGTGGTAGCATTTACCAGACTTAGTTTGTATTATTTGGTGGACAATAAATAAATGAACTACATCACGAGCATCATGGACTATTTGTTTAATTTTCTCTATCATGCATCATGAATTATTATTGCTACTGTCTTGCTTGGATGTGCTTGACCCCACCCGCACTGAGCGAGTTGGAAAGCTCACCCCATGTATACACACTTTTTAGATGATGATACAGGTACGGTCGTGCCTGTGGATAGTGACTCTTTTTTCTCTAGACCTGAGTACAAAGTGAGTGACTGGTGGATGCCGAAAGTGGAGGAGCATGGCCAGGACTGTGCTTGCGGCTTTTTTGCATACGCTACGCCATGAGGTGTTCAGTGTATTTTTTATTATATTGATACAGGTCTGTGAATATTATTTTTTAAACTTGATATATGTAAGTCTTGAAGGATTGTAAATAGAATAACTCGGTTAACAATATTATGTTTATCATTAGATAATTTTCCCATTTATATTTGATGATTTCGCTATTATACTTTGATTCCGCTAC
Organism: Macadamia integrifolia; assembly: GCF_013358625.1. Taxonomy (NCBI): domain Eukaryota; kingdom Viridiplantae; phylum Streptophyta; class Magnoliopsida; order Proteales; family Proteaceae; genus Macadamia; species Macadamia integrifolia. The sequence continues at coordinate 104,491 of NW_024870486.1, forward strand.
TTATGGTTGGTTGTGATGTGGGATCGTGAAATGTTAAGGTACTGCTATCAGCGATCCTGGTAGGTTTGTAAGACAGGTATGTATCTTACTTACACCGCTGGTATTCCTAATGGTACGTTGGGTCAAACTGGAAATTGGGGTGTGACTGCTATGGTATCAGAGCGTGATGCTTTGCCTCAACTCATAATCTCAGTAAAACCATGATTTTGGGGAAATTAGGATTAAATAAAAATCTCAAGACTACAATAATAGAAATTGCACAATTAGGAGACAAGTATAGGTGTTAAAGCCATTTCATTATAATGGAAAACTTGATTACACAGCTTACACTTTTTATAAAATTAATGTATGGAAAGCAAGAAATCCTAACTAGCCTAAAGACTAGGAATGTAAATGACAGAAACAAATGACATAAAATGAAAGTTCAACTAAACGTAATACATCAAACTCAAATAAAACATGGAAAGGAAAATCCTAAAAGCTACAGTGGCAAACATGCCACTACTCTTGCTACTCTTGCTACTACTACTGCTAGTTCTGTCCCTAGCCCTGAGCCTAATTCGGACCATGTGTTCCTAGAGGAGGCACCAAAATACCAAGATGGAAGACCATCGCCTGCATCTGTGCCTCTAGGGAGGCCACTATATTGTCCATAAGACAATAGGTCCTGTCTATGCTGTTAAGGCGGCCATCTATACTCCTCATCAGAGGTGTGGTGGTGTCTAGGTGGGCCATAACATCATTGAGATAGTAAGGCCTCGCACCCCTAGTGCCCCTAGAAGTAGAAGTAGTCATAAAAGCCATAGTTTGGGGATCAGGTGGCGGAGCCCCACCAACCCTAGCAGCTTCTCCTGCACCACCAACACCTCCACCAACATCACCGGCATCGCCGTCAACATTACTGGCACTGCCACTCTCTACCTCCATAGGCTGCTAACCCTTTCCTGGAATAGGTGTCATCTCCCTTAGATCTATGGTCATCTTCCTCAGAGAATCTTGGTTGAAATCTGTGACCTCTTCACCCAAGCGTGCCTCTTCCTCCAAGTCCCCCCCAAAGCAGCGGAAGATGTCAGTAAGTATTCTTCCATAGCATAAGCTTCCTACTTGATGATCCATTCCTTCGGACCAAAGTACCATGGTCCACATAAGGAGGTAAAGAAGACATGTCTATGCCCCCATGTACACGCAGTAGGTCACATAGGCTTACAGTGCGGATACCTCATCATAGTGTCCACAAGTGGGAAGAGCATTCAACTGAATCACATGACAGACAAACTTTGGAGTAGCAAAGTATTTGACTGAGTGGTGCCACCCCGTGGCCTCCTTATTCAACATGTCATTTATCTTCTGAAAAGTATCCAGACTTTGGAAGTCATAAGCTGGAGTTCGAGGCGGGCAGTACCCCAGGTCACCGGTAATGTTGACCATCAAAATATTTGCCAACAACCCCATATCAAAGGAGATCTCCAACCCCTTCATATAGGAGGTGATCCGCATCTCTTCAGTACCCCGGTTCACACATTGCAGGTTGGAGTAGAATAACCTAACCAATGTAGGGTAGTAGTACTTGTTAGGTTTTAAGATGCAGTACCACCCAACATCATCAAATCATTGATAGAGACAGAATGCACAGAAGTCATTGGTCCTCAAATAGACTCCTAGGTCCACATTATGACGGTCAAAGAGTTCCCAACGGTCTCGCTCAGCCACAGAGCAGAACAAGATTGGGTTGAATTGAGCTGTGACATCTTACTCCTCTTGTTCAAAGACACGTCGGGTACGTACATGGCTTCCAAACATCGTTGCATTATGATTCCTAAGGATTAAGAATGAAAAACCAGGTTCAATGGCTGAATGTAAAGCTCATAGAGAAGAAAATCACAAAACTAGGTAACAGAGAGGAGGAACATACCTTTTGTATGAATGCAACACTGATCGATCGTGAAATAGCAAGAGGAAGGTAGGGAATGGATTGAAAAGTCCTCCTTGGCCATTCCCACACCTTTTTCATAAGTTAGAATAGGGTTTAGTACAATGAAACCCAAACCTGAGCCTATATAGAGCCATTTTGGAGCCACCGAAAACAATCCATCAAAAACACTGGGTGTAATACCCTGTTGGTGTATGATGTCTTGTATTCCGTCGCAGTTTAATCCAGGGAGTACTAGTGCAGCACCTAGACAGCCAAGACGGCGGTGTGAGGAATACGGAGAGGTGTGAGGAAGAGCGTTGTAACCCTATTCTCCATTGATAGTGAAGCAGGATCTCATCTCACCGGGGACGTAGGCAACCTTGCCGAACCTCATAAAATCTGTGTGCATTGTTTGTTTTGTTTTTCCATTATCTTCTGCATCGTTTTAGGGTTGCGTTTCAACAAATTGGTATCAGAGCTCTAGGTTTCCGTTTTCTAGGGTTTACTATCACGATGGCAGGGAAGGGATCGAATGTCAAGTATGACATCGAGAGGTTTAATGGGAAGAACAATTTCACCCTCTGGCGTCAAAGGATGAAGGATCTTCTGATACAGCAAGGTTTGGCGAAAACATTGTTGGGGAAGTCGAAGAAACCTGAAAAAAATTACTGACGAAGATTGGGAAGAGATGGAAGAAAAGGCGATAAGTGCTATTCGATTAAATCTTTCTGATGATGCCCTACAATATGTTGTGGGTATCGATTCTGCACCGCAGTTATGGGCGAAACTTGAAAGCATCTACATGACGAAGTCCTTAACGAACAAGTTGTTCGTGAAGAAGCAATTGTACTCTCTACAGATGGAGGAAGGTACGGATCTATTAGAGCATCTTAACATGTTCAATCAGATCGTAAGTAAACTTGCAAACCTGGAGGTTAAGATCGAGAATGAAGACAAGGCGTTACTATTGTTGTCGTCGCTCCCAGAATCATATGATCATCTAGTAACGACTCTCTTGTACGGGAAGGAAACCCTTGAGATGGATGAAGTCGCAGCTGCCCTCATGTCCAATGATACAAGGAAGAAGGCCAGTAGTACGAAATCTCAAGGAGAAGGTTTTTTCGGAGGTGACAAGGGGCAGGAAAGAGGGAGATCAAATCAGAAGGGATCTGGGAAGAGTCGATCGAAATCAAAAGGGGCAAAGACAAAGGTCTCTTGTTACTATTGCAAGAAGGAAGGTCATATGAAGAGAGAGTGCTTGAAGAGGAAGGCGGACTTAAAGAAGAAAGGTGTAGATAAAGCATCTGAGGAAGCTAGCATGGCTGACAGTTCAGATGGAGATGATGGAGATGTACTCTCTATATCATCAGGTAAGAATCAACCTTCTGATTCTTGGATTTTAGATTCTGGATGTTCATATCACATGTGTCCGCATAAGGATTGGTTTGATACATATCAACCATATAATGGTGGATCTTTCCTAATGGGGAATGATGCCGTATGCAAGACCATTGGGATAGGCACTATCAAAATCAAGATGTTTGATGGGATAGTAAGAACTTTAGCAGATGTGAAACATGTACCAGAATTAAGGAAAAACTTAATATCTTTGGGGGCACTTGACTTAAATGGCTGCAAGTACATAGCAGAAGGTGGAGTTCTCAAAGTTATTAAGGGTGTAATGGTTGTCATGAAGGGACAGCTAGCAGGAAACCTATACAGACTCATAGGGAGCACAGTTGTAGGTGGAGCATCTGTGACTACAGATGCAGTATTTGATACAGATGATACCTATCTGTGGCATATGCGGTTAGGGCATATGGGAGAAAGAGGATTGATGGAGCTTCATAAAAAGAAAATGTTCAGAAAATAGTGCAAGGTTAGCTTCAAAACTGCAAAACATAAGAGTAAAGGGGTGCTTGATTATGTACACAGCGATGTATGGGGTCCTTCAACGACAAAATCTAAAGGTGGGGCAGAATACTTCGTGACCTTTGTTGATGATTACTCAAGGAAAGTCTGGATCTACTTCATGAAGCATAAAAGTGAGGTGTTCACTAAATTTAAGGAATGGAAGGCTGAGGTAGAAAGGAAGACAGGAAAGAAAATTAAATACTTGAGAACAGACAATGGAGGAGAGTACACATACAAGCCATTTCTAGAATTGTGCAAAGCTGAAGGGATTACACGTCACTTCACAGTTCCAAAGACACCACAACAAAATGGTGTAGCTGAAAGGATGAACAGAACACTTCTAGAAAGAGCTCGGAGTATGAGGCTGAATGCAGGGTTGAGCAAGAGATTTTGGGCAGAAGCAGTGAACATGGCATGTTTCCTCATCAATAGGTCTCCATCAAAGGCGATTGATTGTAAAATTCCTGAAGAGGTATGGACAGAAAAACCAGTAGATTATTCTATTCTAAAAATATTTGGTTGTCCAGCCTATGCGCATGTTGAGAGTGAGCAGCGTTCCAAGTTAGACTCAAAGTCTAAGAAATGTATCTTTCTTGGTTTTAAGAAAGGTGTAAAGGGATTCAAGTTGTGGGATCCAAGTTCACAAAAAGTTGTGGTTAGCAGAGATGTTGTGTTTGATGAGTCTCATATAATGAAGTCAAATTACAATTCACAAGCAGTTGATGAAAATAAAGAAGATTCTACTATGCAGGTGGAGTTAGGTGAGTTAGAAACAACAAGAGAGAATGAGTCATCAAGTGACTTACCAGGACAACAGGAAGCAGTAGAAGTTCCCTATACTGTGGCAAAGGGTAAAGGGAAGCGTACTCACAAAGCACCTATGAGATACGGGTTTGAGGACATGGTTGCCTATGCCCTCACTGTAGGTACAGGTGATCCATCTTCCTACCATGATGCTATGAGTGATGCACAGCATGATAAATGGATGATAGCTATGATGGAGGAAATGGAATCTTTACAGAAGAACAAGACTTGGGAGATTGTGGAAAAACCCAAGGGAAGAAAAATCATTGGGTGTAAATGGGTCTTTCGTAAGAAAGAGGCAGCATCTGAGAAGGAGCGTGAAAGGTATAAGGCCAGACTTATAGCCAAGGGCTATGCACAGAAGGAGGGGATAGACTACAATGAAATATTTTCTCCGGTGGTGAAACACACTTCGATCAGGGTACTACTTGCTTTAGTGGCCATGTATGATTTAGAGCTTGAACAACTTGATGTGAAAACTGCATTTCTTCATGGTGACTTGGAGGAACAGATTTACATGGAGCAGCCTGAAGGTTTCAAGGTGCAGGGAAAGGAAGACCATGTTTGTCTGCTTAAGAGGTCGCTTTATGGCCTTAAGCAATCTCCTAGGCAGTGGTACAAGCGCTTTGATTCTCACATGATGAAGATTGGCTACACAAGAAGTGAGTATGATAGTTGTGTTTATTATAAAGTGTCAAGTGATAATTCCATTATTTTGTTGATGCTTTATGTTGATGACATGCTCATTGCTGCAAAGAACAAACATGATATAGTTTCTTTGAAGTCTTTGTTGAGTGCTGAATTTGAGATGAAGGATCTTGGTGCCGCTAAGAAGATCCTTGGCATGGAAATCCTTAGAGATAGAAATGCAGGTAAACTTTGGGTAACTCAGAAGAGGTATATTGAAAAGGTGCTAGAGCGTTTCAATATGGAAAAGGCCAAGCCGGTTAGCACTCCGTTAGCTGGCCACTTCAAGTTATCTGAAAGGGAATGCCCTACAACACATGAGGAGGTGGAGCAGATGTCTCAAGTCCCTTATGCTAGCGCAGTTGGGAGTCTCATGTATGCTATGGTTTGTAGCAGACCGGATTTGTCTCATGCAGTCAGTGTTGTTAGCAGATACATGAGTAATCCAGGGAAGGAGCATTGGAATGCAATTAAGTGGATCTTCAGATACTTGAGCAAGACTAAAGATATAGGTGTTATGTTCAGTGGCAAGGGAAGTTCTACAGAATTGGCAGGTTATGTTGATTCTGACTATGCCGGTGATTTAGATAAGAGGAGGTCTACTACAGGGTATGTGTTTACATTGGCTGGTGGACCTATATCATGGAGGGCGATGCTTCAGTCTACAATTGCATTGTCTACTACAGAGGCAGAGTACATGGCAGCAGTTGAGGCTGCCAAGGAAGGAGTCTAGTTGGCTGGACTAGTTCGTGAGTTGGGGTTGGAGCAAGGAGGTACAGTGTTACATTGTGACAGTCAGAGTGCCATACATCTTGCAAAGAATCAAGTGTTTCATGCAAGGACAAAGCATATTGATGTGAGATTTCACAAGATCAGGGAGCTTGTGTCAGAAGGCAGTATTCACTTGAGAAAAATTCATACAGATCTCAATCCTGCAGATATGTTTACAAAGCCAGTTACTAAAGAGAAGTTCGAGTCCTGTTTGGACTTGATTAATACTACTCATTGTTGAAGATGAGGGACGCACCAAATAGGTGCGGGTTTGTGCCTCTAATGAGGTACAATGATGAAGACGTCTACAAGTTATCTTTACAAGAGGCTCGACAAAATTCAAGCCAAGGTGGAGATTGTTGGTGTATGATGTCTTGTATTCCGTCGCAGTTTAATCCAGGGAGTACTGGTGCAGCAACTAGACAGGCTGGACGGCGGTCCTGCGCAGGGGGTGTAGGGGGGCGCAGTCCCCCGCTCGAATTTTTTATTTGAGGGCAATTGTAGTTTAATCCGGATTAGGGTGGCAATTGTAATTTGATCCGGATTAGGGTTTTTTCCGCTATATATTTGAGGAAGAGCATTGTAACCCTATTCTCCATTGATAGTGAAGTAGGATCTCATCTCACCGGGGACGTAGGCAACCTTGCTGAACCTCGTAAAATCTGTGTGCATTGTTTGTTTTGTTTTTCCATTATCTTCTGCATCGTTTTAGGGTTGCGTTTCTACAACACCCTCGAATCTAATGTGTACCATCGCTAGTGTACCTGATTTATATAAAAATTTTGTATATGTTAGTGTTACAACTCATTACACAATTGCTCATAGCTTAGATCGCAGCTTTGTGCACTTCCATCCCAAAACAATCGAAGAAACGTGCACATAATAATTCAAATTCCAAATTCGCATTTAATCATATGTGTTGGCCCAAATCTCCCATATAAACTTATAGTTTTTTAAAAATAACCAATAAACCCACCAATGCAGGCCATGTAGGACCCACCGATGGAGTCAGGCCCTTACAACCAAAACTGACGGGCTAAAGACCGATGGGCTTAGCTGGCTGAACCCCACCGATTTCATCCTGTCGGAGTTACCCGAGGCCACAATTTAACGGTTTTAAACCCTATTTTTTCTACCTATTTTTCTCTCCTTCCCTCTCATACGAACTCAGGCGACTTTGGGATTTCTTTGGGAGATTTCTCATGACTCGACTCACCGAATCGATGCAATGATCTGCTCATGTTTGTCTTCTCTACCACTCCATCTTCAAGGTAAGGTTCTAACCCTTTTTCTTCTCAAAATTTATTGGTTTTCTCTCTTTTAAATGGAAAAATTGCCAATGGTGTTGGGGCTTTTGTTTTTCCTTTGATTCTCTCCATAGAAAACGATTCATATGCTATTGTAGAACTTAGCTTTAAGTTTCCAATTAGTTCAATCCCTGAAATGGAACATTGGAGAGATTTTCTCCCTTTTTATGCCCTAGACATCGATTTTGGGGATTTTGTTGTGCCTTTCTCTTATCTGTATTAATTTAGCATCCACATTATGAGTTTTCTTATTCTCATTGAAATGTTAGGCTTCTCTTGTGTTCAATAACCATTCCTTTGCAATTTACCCCAAATTTGGATGGTATGATAGTCCTAAATTCCTTATATAATTTTCCCAAACAAAGAGGGCAACAACATTAGGAAGATTATACCTAGCCATATCTTGAACTCTTTGTTTACATTTAAATCATGAGTCTTCAAGCATATTGGAATCATCATTAATTGTTTCCTTTGAATGTAAACCTTCCATTTGGCTAGATTCCCAAAATTTGAATTTCTCTATTTTGTTGGTATACTTATTTGGGGTCCTTCAATTTCTTATTTTAAACCCAAATAGGGATATGCCATCTCTTGTTTAAGCTAGTGTGGTATCTCGTGTTCTCTTGAAAGGATCTATTCATCATATACATTCTTAGACTGTTCACGCATTAAGACCACATCTCACTTGGGTCATTGTTTATCTCAATCCACATATGCATGATCTCATTCATCACTTTGCATCTCCTATGTTTGCTTGGTGATTTCCACCACCATAATCCTTCATATCCATGTATTTTCACTTAGCAGGTTTAGGCACCCGATTTAATGATTTGTGAAATACCAGCTTAGATCACATTTCCTAAAAATTTCAGCCATATGCTGTTACAACTCCTTCTATTCATCTCTTTGATTTCATTTCTACTATTCGTCTCGACTTGATACTCCTTATACTTTGACTTCTTATTTTACTTCGTGTACTTATCTCTCTTCTTTGAAATTTCAGGATGCCACCAAGAAGAGGCAAGGAATCCAAAGAGCCATCAAGGAAGAGAAAGACTTCCAAGGCTAGGAAGAGAGAGGTGGGGTCTAGTTCTTCAGCCCCATCACCATCTAGGGAATGGGAGGACTCATCCGACTATGATGAGATGGTCTTCTATAGTGCGAGAGCTACATCCTTATGGAGTACCTTCCGTTCACTACCGGTGATAATGGAGAAACAGGTGATTGTGGACCACTTTTCTCACATTCACCTCTTGGAGAGGTTTTTTGCCCTAGGTTGGGAGTCCATTCTCAACATTGATCGGTCATGCTACAAGGATTTAGTGAGGAGGTTCTACTGCAACTTGGAGGCCATGAAGGAGGAGGGGGAGTTTGCCATTGAAGGGTGTAGAGATCATCTTTACTATAGATAGACTGGTAGAGATTATGGGTATCTCTTCAGAGGGCATCCACTACTACAGTCCTCCTAGGACCAAAGGCATAGGCCCACTGATGAGCTGACACATGCAGAAGCACATCTACAAGGTCATTAGTGGTTCACCAGCGAGGCCTGCATCCGAGTTGGACTTTTCTCCTGAGGGTAGGGTATTTGCTAGGTTAGTGCAGTTCAACCTAGCTCTTATGAGTGGTCCCTAGAATCAGGTAGGTTTCATGCCCACCTACCTTACTACTTGCCTATTATCTACCCTTGAGGGCAACGTACCCAGACTATGCCTCCCCTACTTTATGTTGAGGTCCATACATCACCATGCCTTACATCCCAAGGATGCCAGCCTACCCTATGGAAGAGCCCTTACTCTAGCCTTCGAGCATTTCACAGTCGACCTTTCTGAGGAGGAGGGATCGATCCCCAGGGATAAGTTCTTTATCAAGAATTTGAGATAGATGAACTTGCGTACCTTGATGGTAGAGCCTCAGCCAGCTGAGGAGTAGGAAGAGGAGGATGTGGAGTAGGAGGAGGGTGTACCTATGGAGAAGGATGAGCGTACCAGAGATGACGGGAGTCACTTCATACCAGGAGGAGATCAGCGAGGAGGAGGTACCCTTGGACACTAGGATGGCAAATCCTACTTTCCATGGAGCTGGCGGTTCTAGACCAGCTAGAGCTAGTGGCCTAGACATGCCTAGTGCTTCTAACACACAAACTTTAGCTCCGCCACCTACTGGAGAGGCACCTATCCTAGAAGATATTCTATAAGAGTTGAGGTCCATGAGAGAGAGTCAGACTAAGCTTAGAGGTCAGCTTAGAGAAAGTACGGCCAGGGAGCAGGAGCTTCTTAGGAGAGTGGAAGAGAACACCGGTAGAGAGCTCCAAATGTGGAGAGAGTTTGGAGAGATGGAGTCTAGGTTTCAGTGACTTACCTGGGATAGGTACATCTCTTCTAGCGTGATCCCTATGGATGTTCGTCATGCACAAAGGAGAGTGGTGCACCTCCATGATCAATTCACTCATTAGGACACGTGTCTCAGAATCGACTCTCGGGTCCACTTAGAAGAGCATTTCGATGTCTCTAATGACGACTCCAACTCCGACTAGCACTCTAGATTGATGGCCTATTATCTTCTCATGACCTTTTACTTATCATTGTACTTGTCTCTTTTCATCTTTATTTGATAGTCTTACCTATTATGGTTTCATAGCTGACTTTTCTGCTTTACTTACATGATCGAACTAGTATAACTTTAAGAAATAATAGCATCTGTCATTCATTTTGAAATTTATTTTGTTTTGTCTACTTAAAGTTTGAATTGTGATCTTGATAGAAATTGTGAATTCCTGAATGGTTTGCTTATATTAAACTGTGTGGTTTGATGGTCGCCGACACGGCCTCCATATGTTATTATTTTATTATTCTTGTTGTCTATCAGGTTTTATGTTTGAAAATTTTTGGTTTTCTCATTTTACATTGTTATGCTACCAAAATTTTATTAAAATTTTCACTACCAAGTGAATTCCATTATGACAATTCCAAAATGAGTTAACCAAGATTCATACTATCAATGCATGCATGCCATGAGTGCAATGGTTATAACTTTTTACATTTAATTTAAGGATTTTTAACTTTTCATAAGGTTTTTTTTTTCTTCACCCACCCTAGACCTATTATAGTTTCTATGGGGTCTAAGCAGTATGTTGTAGGTAGGCAGAGCATCGCGCTCAGATACCACCGTTGTCACACCCTGCTCACACAAAGCCTAGTCGGTGGCCGAGTTAACAGCGGTTAACTCATAACCTACTAGGATCAACAATGCAATAACTACAATACAACATACATCTACTAATCTAAGATCATACTTGTATTTTCATCGAAAGACCTGTTCATAATAATACCTGTAATTGTTTCCCAAATACTTGACACCTAAATTGAGTTATAAAGGTTGCATACATTTGGGCCCGAAGGTATGATATATATATATATATAAATTTAAGTATCAAGTAACAAAAAAAGAGTACATAAAAAAGAATCAAAAGAATCAATTAGGAGTCACAGCTGCAACATAGCACAATCCTTGCACGTGCAATCGGCACTGTGCTCGAACTCATCAGGGACCCACCAGTCCTCAGATGGAAACTCCACAGTGGGGCCTAGCTCCTGATCACTAGGCAGGTAACCTGTAAAATCACATAAAAGAGTTGTGCACATGGGATGAGTTCACTAGCCCAGTAAGTGGAAAGGAAGACCACATAAGGAAAACCACACAAACAGTCACCACACAAATGCGCCTATATGTAATCCATTTTAAACTTATTAGCCAAACAACATTACTAGGTCAAAGGTTTTTTATGCCATTCACAACCACAGTGCGCGTATACCCCGGGTACGAGCCGCGAACTTCATCTCGTGATTTGCCTATAGGGTTTTCGAAGAAGGCCCACCATTGGTACTAGAATTTAAAATACAAGCCGACTCCTAACATATTTAAATGATAGAAAGTAAATGGGTGACTCCACCCGAAATAAAAGCAGTACGATCAGCCCTCTGAATATATCACTGGGATTACCGACTATTCTAGCGATCAACCATGCGTACTTATAACCACTGTAGGAGTTCGACAACCGTAACTCGATGCTTCCCCCCAATGCTCCCTCAACACATTAACCTCTATTGTGAAGGGTCGTAGCACAAGGGTAAATCATATCCTAGCCACATGCCTCTACATGGCTATAGTACAATTACACAATGGCGTCGCATCCCATACGACGTGCCACCATGCACTCGTTTCTAAGCTGTCTAAGGCATCTAAAGTCTAGCATGCATATCATGTCCAAATGATATTCCTCCATCACATACACCAAAATATAATGAATATTCCATCATAACACAAAGCATAGCATATTATGTAAATGCACATTCAAATGCGTGATATGGCATATGTGATGTCTAGTCTACACACAAGTGACCTGATGCGCTAGACTAACATATGTTAAATGATGCATAACATTCTGAAATTAAATCAGAGTCCACTCCCCACTTACTTGTATATGTACATTGTGCTTGTACCCAGTACAAAAAAGATTTGATGTGTCGGTATGTGTATATTGAGTATAACCTACCATAAACATAATGGTTTATCATTTCACTATGTTAGGGTCAAAATCATTATGTTTGAACTCTAAAATTGGGTTTAGAATAATAAATGGGGGTTACCCATCAAATTTAGACCAAATCTGGAAATTCTGGAAAGATTGGTGGGCTAGAGCCAAAGACCAGTGGGCTAAGTAGCCCACCAGTTTCAGCCTGCCGGTTATCCCACAGCCCAGAAACTGAGTTCTAGGAACTTAGGTGGGCTAAAACCAAAAGACAGGGGGGTAAAAATACCCCCTAGTCTTTAAATGAAAATTTTCCAACATCATTCCTGACATTCCTTCAGCTTAGGGAACTTTTTTGGGGATGATCTGGTGTCTTAAATCACTTATCTAAGGTCCAATCATTTATCCTCAACCTAGATCTAAGGTCAAATAAAAAAGAAAGGAAGATTCTTAGCTCTTCTCAAGAACACCAATAAAACCCCAAATTTCACTTCTTTTACTCAAGAACCTCCAAATACTCTAGATCTTCACCAACACTCCTTCCTAATCCTTCAAAATCATTATACACACCTCCCATTAAACCTTAGATATGATCATCCAAGTAGGATTAGCGAGATCCAAGTGGGTTTTTTTACTAAAAATCAAAAAGAGGGTTTAAGAAAGCGGTTTTCCTAAGAATCTTTGGAATGTGCGCAATACCTACCTCAAATCGAAGACCTCGGTGAGCTGATCATTAATCTGGGCTCAAAATACCATGACCCAGCTCGGTGAAGCTCTACAATCAATTTTCCCTTCTTCTTCTTCCTCTTTTCCTTTCTTCTTCTTTCTCTCTCTTCTTTAGTCTCCCACCGACCAAGTAACATTAATGAGGGGAAAGACAATTAATGTCTCCCCCTTTTATACCTAGGACCCCAAAATATCTTTTAAATCTCAGATGGGCTAAATCTCAGGTTGGCTATCTCAGGTAGGCTAAATCTCAGGTGGGCTATCTTAGGTGGGCTAAATCTCAAGTGGGCTATCTCAGGTGGGCTAAATTTCAGGTGGGTATATCTCAGGTGGGTATATCTTAGGTGGGCTTCCATGGGAATAAACTCCCATATAATATTAGATTACATTGGCACCCACAAATATTAGTACGTACCTTTACTTTTGTACATGGCCTCATGGTGCATGCAAGTGCAAGGCTTGGGTGCATGTATTACACTTGGTACCCGCTCAGTTGTGTCAGGCCAACCCGAGTTCAAGGTCACCCTTGTCACCCTTGCTACCATATGTATGGTTCCTGTGTCGGTTCTCTCCGGTTCTGCCCCTATATGATTAGAACCAAGTCAATACGGTTAATTAGACCAGGTTTAGAAAGTAAGGTATCACACATGAAATGGTAGATGAAAGTCCACCACATGAAAATGGTAGATAAAAATCTCATGGAAAAGGTAAATGAAAGTTACATCACAAATGGTCGTTAGTCACATACATATGAAAAGCAAGATTCCAAATCAAAAGCCATAAACAAAATTCTAAATCAAAAGGCCAAAAATCAAGATTCCAAATCAAAAAGCCAAAAATCAAGATTCCAAATCAAAAGCCAAAATTCAAGGTTCCAAATCAAGAGCCAAATTTCAAGGTTCCCATCCCATGATTCAAATTCAAGAACCCCAATTAACAAAAAATCAAGGAACCGTCCCTAGGTGGCCCAATTTCATTGAATCGGCCCTAGGTGGCCCAATTTCATTGAACCGCCCCAGGTAGCCCAATTTTATTGACCCAGCTCTAGGTGACCCAATTTTATTCACCTGGTGCCAGGTGACCCAATTTCATTGAACCGGCCCTAGGTGGCCTAATCTCTTTGAATTGACTCCAAGTGACCCAATCTCATTTATAAATTCCCTGAACTTGCACAAGGAAGCCCGGCTAAGGAAAATCCAAGAATCACATTTTGTCTTTTGTAAGATTGGAAGAGCAATGAATTCCTTCCTTGTAATCGATGGTCCCAAATAGCCCAGATTGGTTCGAAAGACCCAGCCTGGAGACCAAATTTCCTGAACTAGCACACGGAAGCCAAGCTAAGGAAAATTTAAAAAACCAAGCACTAATGACTTTTGTAGGATCGAAAGAGCAGCGAATTTCTTTCCTTCAATGGGTAGCCCACGTAAGGTTTTAAAACTTCAAAGTAGTTAAGAGATATTACCTGTTGCATTTTCACGTGCGTCATTGGTGAGGAAGATGACAGTAGTACATGCTCTGAATGACAAAATGTGGTCGTTCTTTTCTTTGCCCTTCGGTTGTTGGCACAGGCCTCGGCCAAAGAGGGGCATTTAGTAGACACCTAATTTTGTCACCCTCCCCCTGTTATGATGACATATGGATCATGGACATGACCTTTCACCTCCGATCAACAAAGATGACAATTGATTAAGGTAACCATTCCAATAAGCATTTCAAACTTACCCAAAATTCCTAGAAACCCTTTACGAGAGAAAGAAGGGTCCAATTATGACATTTCATATATGAAGGAATTCAGTCCTAAGTGATCATACAGATGCATAGTACTAGAAATTACGATTCCAATGATATATGGTATGTCAAAATTAGATCATTGGATCTCCCACAATCACTCTCAGAAGTTGCACCTTGAGTGCCCAAACCCCACCCATACGAGCCCCCATGCTTTACCTTGAGCGCTTAAACCCCACCCATGCGAGCCCCCACGCCTTGCCTTGAGTGCCCAAACCCTGCCCATACGAGCACCCACACCTTGCCTTGAGTGCCTAAACCCCGACCATGCGATCACCCATGGCTTGCCTCGAGTGCCTAAACCCCCCCTATATGTGCACCCACACCATGCCTTGAGTGCCTACACGTCGCCCATGCGAGCAACCATACCTTGCCTTGAGTGGCCAAACCCCGCCCATGCGAGCCTTTATGCCTTGGCTTGAAACTTGACTGTGCTCCACACATACCTGACCACACCCTAAGCATACCTGACCCTACACCACGCATGCCTGACCAAGCCCCACGCATGCTTGACCAAGCCCCACGCATGCCCGATGGAGTCCAACACCCATACTGGAGCCCCTGCACCACTGTTGGAGCCCCAACACCCCTGTTGTAATCTCGACACCCCTATTTTAACCCTTGAACCCTCGTTAAAGCTCCTATACCCCTGCTAAAGCCCCTACACCCTCACTGACAATTGGAATCCCCCTTCCGAAAATCGATTTGGAGAAGGGATTCCCTCTTCACCTGCCTATGTACCCCATACTGTCCCACTAGCGTACCCTACACTGTGGGTTCCTCTTCATCCAAAAATGATTCTTTTTACCTTATTGGTCCAAAAAGTTACCTTTTCCCCCATTGGTCCAAGAAAATTATCTTCCACCCTATTGGTCCAAAATCTCATGCTTTCACCACATGGGTTTAGGAAAATCACTTTTTCACCCCATTGATTGAGGAAATTCCTCTTTCCTCTCCATTGGTCCAAAAATCCTATAAATACCTCCTCCCTTTGGTTTTACACACCAACACAACCCCACAACCTAAGTGTCCATGTGAGCATCCCAAAGTAGTGAAGCTCTACCCTCTCTCCTCCCCTTTCCCCTTGAGGTTTTTCAAGTCTTCAGAGAGATCTTCATAAGACCCAAAGTGTTCTTCAGGCCTTCGAAATTCTTCAATCCTTTGCCTTCTTTGAGTGAGATTTTGTATAGAAAAAGTTTTTCCTTAGTCTCCCACCCCCTCTTGAGGTTCTTCCAGTCTTCAAAGAGATCTTTGTAAAGATCCAAAGTGTTCTTCGGATCTTTAAAGTAATCTTCGGGCCTTCGAAGTTCCTCAATCCTTAGGATTAACCTATCCTAGTAGAAGCTCTACCGGAGTGCCACATCAACCTAGCCCTCACATAGCCTATCCCCAGTGGAAGCTCTATTGGAGTGCCACCTCAGCTTAGTCCTCCCATAGCCTATCCCCAACGGAAGCTCTGTTAGAGTGTGACCTCAGCCTGGCCCTCCCATAGCCTATCCCCAGCGAAAGCTTTATCAGAGTGCCACCTCATCCAAAATCAAGAAATAGCCTATCGCTAGCGGAAGCTCTATCAAATTATCACCTCAGCCTAAGCCCAAAAGTAGCCTTTCCTAGTTGAAGCTTTATCAGAATTCAAATCCAAAAGTAATCATTTCTAGCCGAAACCCTGTCTGAATATTATCTCCGTCAGTGTCTCTCAAGAAAGGAAGTTGGAGGTTAAGACCATCTTCTCCTGAGTTGGGAGAATCTAAAAGAAAGTTCGCACCAACATCAACCAGGGGGTCCACCCCTCTTGACCTGAAATAGGGGTCAAGCTCAGGCATAATTTCTTAAAAAAATTAGCACAATGTAGACTTTATATTGACCTTGTTTTAGTGTACATAGTCATTTAAATTCATTCAATGCATATATGTGTGATAACCTAGCCATGCATGCGGAATAGGAATAATTATGGAAAATGTTTGTTCTTAAGTATCTGGTAGGAAGATCGGTTGAACCAGGTAGATTGGGTTCCTAACACCTTCCCAATTCTATAACCTGACACTTACCCTAAATCTTTGGACTAGACCAACTTTCGGGCCCTTTTCTCAAGAATCAGGCCTACCCCTGAATCTTAGGCCCATAATGCTAGGTGGTGACTCCAAACCCTTTTGTATGATCCCGATTCCCATATTGGACCATCATCAAATCTCCATCTCAAATGATGAACTTTACACTCTTATGAAATAGGCCTCCACGTGTCTCCAAGCAGCGATACGGTGGTGTGGGGCCCGTAAGGTAAGCACACATGACACACCCCTCCCTTATGAAAGAAAAAAGAGAGGAGAGAGGATGGAATGAATCTAAGCCCTTTTCCCCTCCCCCCAGAAAAGGGAGGGAAGAGGAGATCTCATCGTCATCTTTCGGCTGCTACCCTCATTGGATCCCATTTCTGGGGCAAAACCGATAAAATCTGCATGAAGTTCGGTATCAAAAGGCATTGCTCTACCACTTATAGGCCATAGACCAATGGGGCAGTAGAAGCAATTAACATAAAAATCAAGGTGATCCTATAGAAAATGGCTGAAACACACAAGGATTGGGTGAATAAGTTACCATTTGCTTTATGGGCATATCAAACTTTTGTACGAACCTTGATAGGAGCAACTCTTTCTTCTTTGGTATATGGGGTTGAGGCGGTTCTTCCCATAGAAATCCTAGTACCATCACTAAGGGTGCTTCTAGATCGTCATCTATCTGAAGGAGAATGGGTGAAGGCCAAGCATGATGAGCATAACTTTCTTGATGAAAGGCGAATGAAGGGCATAGATAATCTGAAGAAATACCAACTGAGAATAGCAAGAGCCTTCAACAAGAATGTGAAGCCCCATCACATAGTAGAGGGTAAACTTGTTCTTCAAGAACAAAAAGCCCTAATTCATGACCCAAGAGGGAAATTCAGGCCCAACTGAAGTGGCCCATTCACTGTCAATGAGATTATACCAGGCAAGGCTATGAAACTCATAGACCATAATGGTGAAGAAATACCTGGCTAGTCAACATGGATCAACTAAAGAAATATTATGTTTGATAGGGTGAAATGTCTGAACTATGCTAGACTTGATTCCTCTCAAGGGATACATAGGCAACTTGACATTTGTAAGTGCGGTCTCAACAATCTCAAAGCAATAAATTGGTTCATAGATTAATAATCAAGGTATCTTAAAAGATCAACACAATGTGTGTCCCCCAAGAATAGCTATTTGGCATGCAAGGCCATTAGGCATCCATCATCACCCGGCACCAGTATATCAAGGCCAGTTCATTTCCCACCCTTGATTAGTTAAGGAAAAAAAAAACAAAAACAAAAAAAAGAGAATTTTGATGCAATAGTGGTAAAGGTTTGGTTGTGTTAATAGCTAATAAGTGATACTTTGAAAAATCATCACATCTCTTCTTTGCTTATGATGATTTCAGGAAAAGTCATGGACTCTTTGGATGAAACATTGAGGAAATGGACTATGGACATAAACATGATGACACTAGGACAACTAGAATATATGAGTATGTCAATACTCAGCCAGATTGGGTGCATGGAACTATATCATTAGGCATCCATCATCACCCGGCACCAGTATATCAAGGCCAGTTCATTTTCCACCCTTGATTAGTTAAGGAAAAAAAAACAAAAACAAAAAAAAGAGAATTTTGATGCAATAGTGGTAAAGGTTTGGTTGTGTTAATAGCTAATAAGTGATACTTTGAAAAATCATCACATCTCTTCTTTGCTTATGATGATTTCAGGAAAAGTCATGGACTCTTTGGATGAAACATTGAGGAAATGGACTATGGACATAAACATGATGACACTAGGACAACTAGAGTATATGAGTATGTCAATACTCAGCCAGATTGGGTGCATGGAACTATATCACAATCTAATCTGACAGGTGCCTTAATGATATGAGCCATAACCGTAGATTTGGACTTGATCATTTTCATAGAAGTCCCATTATTTGCCAACTTTGGATGCTTGAGAAACTGAAGCTAATTAGGTCGTTAGATGGAGGTCAACTCGGAGCTTTTTGTTACCAAGAAAGGAGGGAAGCCCCGGAATTTAAGCTCATTGTTGATTGGAAAGTGTACCTACAAGGAAGGACTGCAAAGGATATTACATGGAGATGCCAGGGAAGCCATTAGAGGATTTTTTGATGAAGACCTTGGATGCTACTATGTCAGGCTGATAAGATTGAATCACACGTCCTTTTACTTTTCTATGTATAGCGGCCAACAGTATGGACTGAAAACGAAAGACCTGAAGGAGTTGGTGAACTTTTACCCACCCTAAGAACTGTCTCCCCACATTGTTACCTACCTATCTTATCTATGGTAGGAAATTTATTTTCATGTAATTCACTTGGTAGTAAAATTAGGAGATATTTGGACTTTTGTGTCATCTCGATTATTCTAATGAAGACTTGAGTTGTGGAATTGATTATGCCAAAAAAAAAAAAATTCCAAATCAAAAAGAGATTTTCTTTGTGCCAAAGATAGGTTTCCATTCATAAGATGCAAAAAAAAAAAATGCATATGTTTGTGTTTACATGAACTACAAGAACAAATCCCTAGGAGTCAAAATCCTTGTCTGAACCATGCTTGGCATCGTCCTCATGAAAGGTGGAAGAACTGGAAGGTGCCAATCTTGAACTCGCCAACCTCCATGTGAGATCCTCAATCTGCCTCAGTAGATGGACATTCTCTTGTCGATCAGAGCTGGCCTGTCTCCTCAAGGCGTTGTTCTCCTTTTCCTGGGGAACAAAAGGAAACGATCAAGAAAAGAAGCAATAAAGAAGAAGGGTGGGATTAAGAACAGGAGGGTACCTTATCAACTACGACCTCAGATAGACTCTAATATATTCTCCTAAGCTTAGCATAGATCTCTGGAGATACCTAAGGAAGAGCATGTCAGTCAAAAGAATTTAAGAACCAATCAAATAAGAGGTGTTTGGATACTCATGCAGTCAAACAGGATGGGAAGTTCGATGGAGGCATCTTTGTCTACTCAACGCTCTATGAGCTGGGGAATGCCCGGATGGGTCGCGTTAGGATAGACCATCCCAAGAAACAACTAAAAGGATTGGTAGCCATCGGAAGGGGTCCACTCACAATGGTAGAAGACCCGACTTTGGACAAAGGAGCAGCCCTACTCTTGACTTAGTTGGAGGGGGTGTCCACATGTCATGTCCTCCATTGAAAGAACATCAACAAAAAAAAAAAAAAAGAGAGAAAGATTGGGAAATATGGAAAAGATGCTCAAGAAGGAAACATACTAGTGGCCCTCTAGGACCGAAAGGAGCGCATACCATCTCCTCCTCAAGGAAGGCCTCATAATCCCTGTCCTGGTCTAAGAGGGAGTCATCCCATACCGCTTCAGTAAATCCCTCAATTTTTCCCACAGGGATATGCTCCGGATGATTCATAGTAGATGGAGGAAGGCAAGGGGGGGAACACTCATCAGGATCAGACCACTGAGGTGTGACACTCTCTCCCAAATACAAAGTGTGGCCCCAGATACCACTAAATAGCACACGATTCTCTATCAGGTATTTGGCCCAAGCAAACTCATCAGGGTTAGGGAATTTGAGATACCAAAATAGTCTCCAATTAACCTGCAAAGTTAGGAAGAAGTTAGTATAGTACAAGGCAAAAGGAAAATTTGATACCAAACATGATTTACCTCTATGAGTCCACTCAAAAGAGCATGGGCATTGGTCCCAGAAGAATGGCATCTATTACTCAATATCCAGCTGTCTCCCCATCTTATGGCTATAGGGAAAGATGAGCTCTGAGGATCCTTTAATACAGTGGCTAGGGTCTCGAGGTTTTCATAACACCAAGGCTAATTTGAAAGATCAAAATAAGGAGGTGCAATCAATTGAAAAAAAAACTAAAGAAAAATGTGAAGTCATATAGAAAATGTAACCTGCTCTCTTGAGGCCTCGATCCCCATATGCTAGCAAGTCCAAAGTCCGTAGGAGGTATGCATAGGTGGCTCTGCTCCAATCCCAAGAATCCACCTCCTGAAGGTCTCGGAGGAGGGTAGCCATACGGATATTAGCTAAAGTGAATAAGAAGAAAGACGAGTTATCTATGCAAAGTTACCTGGGTTCACCCTCAGGTCTGTCCTCATCCAGCGGGCACTGATCACACCCAAGCAATCATGCGTCTAGTCCTTCAAGATATCAATACCAGTCAAGTCCAGAAAATCATGTGTTGTCAAGGTCTCAGGAAGGGATATGGGCCTCCCTCCAAAGGGTATGCACATTATGGCATAAAAGCATAAGGGTGTAATAGTAATCTCGCCAGTGGGAAGATAAAATGAATGAGTGCTCGGCCACCACTGCTCAACTAGAGCGCCTGCTAATTCTGAATTGAACTTTTTGGTCTCCAACGAGGCCAATCGGCTCAAGTAAGTGGAATTTACTAATCTCCTAACTCTGTGGGGAAGCACCTGATACCAGTCCCGCACGGCGTTTGGGTGGCCATACCTGGCCAATGTGGGGGGTACTCCCTCATTGTGCCTCTAAAATAAATAAAAAATATACAAAAATATATATATATATATGAAAAAAAAACAAATAACAAATGAATGCACAAAAAATAATGAATAAATAAGGAAAAATGTAAGGACTTACCCATGTGCCCCATACTGAGTTACATATATGGTCTTAAGTCCTATGGAGCATTCGCCCGATGTACCAATCTGTGGGACCATCATCCCTTTGGGAGGATCAACAACAGCTCTCTCCACCACTAAGTCAGATTTCCCCTGCAGTCATTCTCTTCCTTCCTTCGGCCATATTTCTCAAAAACTGGAAGAATCCCAAGAAGTTTCACAATTTACAAAAAGGCCTGAAAAGATTTCAAATTCTCCAAATGGCCCCCTCCTCAAGAACTATGAAGATCTTCAAGGAGAAGATGAAGAACTTCGAAGAAAACTCAAAGATCTTCGAAAAAATTTGAGGAAACCCAAACAAATGCAAAAAACTTCGAATCTTCGAAGAAACTCAAGAACCCGAGCTCACTCGCTCATGAATCATTCCCATCATGAAAATTAGAATGGGGAATGAATAGGAGGGGGGGACCATTTTATGGTTCAAAAAATTGGTTCCCCAAAGAAAAAATAAATAAATAAAATAAAAAATTTTGGGCTTCTAATTCCAAGGTGCAAATTAAAAATTGTTACCAAAAATACCAAATTCAAAGTATTTTCTTGTGGTAGATAAATATTATAGCACATGAGATGGTAGATGAAAGTCCATCACATGAAAATGGTAGATAAAAATCTATTGGAAAAGATGGATAAAAATTACCACATAAAAATGGTCGATGAAAAATCACATGAAATGGTAGGTGAAAGTCCATCACATGAAAATGGCAGATAAAAATCACATCACAAATGGTGGTTAGTCACATATATGCCAAAAGGAAGATTCCAAGTCAAAAGCCAAATGCAAGATTCCAAATCAAAAGCCAAAAGCAAGATTCCAAATCAAAAGCCAAAAGCAAGATTCCAAATAAAATCCAAAAGCAAGATTCCAAATCAAAAGCTAATACAAGATTCCAAATCAAAAGCCAAAATTCAAAATTCCAAATCAAGAGCCCAATTTCAAGATTCAAAAGGCCTAAATTTAAGGTTCTAATCACTACTCAAATTCAAGAACTCCAAAGAAAGAATTTCATTGAACTGGCCCTAGATGGCCCATTCCCTGAACTGGCACATGGAAGCCTAGCTAAGGAAAATCCAAGAATCATATTTTGTCTTTTACAAGATTGGAAGAGCAGTGAATTTCTTTCTTGTAATTGATGGTCCCAGATAGTCTAGATTGGTTCGAAAGACCCAACTTGGAGACCAAATTCCCTGAACTGGCACATGGAGGCCCAGCTAAGGAAAATTCAAAAAATCAAGTACTAACGACTTTTATAGGATTGGAAGAGTAGTGAATTTCTATCCTACAATTGGCAGCCTAGGTAAGATTCTAAAACTTCAAAATAGTTAAGAGATATTACCTATTGCATTTTCAACTCCATCATTTATGAGCAAGATGACGGCAGTACATGCTCTGGGTGACAAAATGTGGTTGTTCTTTTCTTTGCCCTCCGGCTGTTGGCATAGGCCTCGGTCAAAGAGGGGCATTCTGTAGACATCTAATTTTATCACCCTCCTCTGGCTATGATGACTTATGGATCTTGGATGCGACCTCTCCCTTCCGATCGATAGAGATGACAATTAATTGAGGTAACCCAGCCCCGAAACATTCCAAACTTTCCCAAAATTCCTAAAAACCCTGTGCGAGAGAAAAGAAGGATCCAACTATGACATTTCATATATGAAGGAATTCGGTCCTAGGTGACCATACATATGCATATTACTCAGAATCATGATTCCAACGATATACAGTATGTCATAATTGGACCATCGGATCTCCTGAAATCATTTCCAAAAGTTACTCCATGAATATCCAAACCCCACCCATGCGAGCACCCATGCCTTGCTTTGAGTGCCCAAACCTTGGCCATACGAGCATCCATGCCTTGCCTTGAGTGCTCGAACCCCTCCCATGCGAGCACTCATGCCTTGCCTTGAGTGCCCAAACCCCTCCCATGCGAGCCCCCATGCCTTGCCTTGCACCCCGACCGCACTCCACACATACCTGACCGTGCCCCGTATATACCTGAAGTTCCCTGTACACAACCGACCATGCCCCGCACATGCCTGATCAAGCCCCATGCATGCCCGATCAAGCCCCAACACCCATGCTAGAGCCCCAGCACCCTTATTGGAGCCCCAACGGCCCTGTTGGAGCACCAACACCCTTGCTGGAGCCCTAGTAGGCCTGCTGGAGTGCCAGTAGCCCTATTTTAACCTCGGCACCCCGATTTTAACCCCATCACCCCTGTTGTAATCCCAGCACCCCTGTTTTAATCTCGACACCCCCATTGAAGCTCCTGCACCCCTGTCAAATCCCTTACACCCTCATCAATGGTCAGAATCCCCTTTCGACAATCAATTTGGAGAAGGGATTCTCTCTTCACCCGCCTATGCACCTCATACTGCCACGCTAGCATACCCTACATCATGAGTTCCTATTGGTCCAAAAGGAATCTTTTTAGCTTATTGGTCCAAAAAAATTACCTTTTCCCACATTGGTCCAAGAAAATTACCTTCCACCCCACCCATTGGTTTAGGAAAATCACTTTTTCACCCCATTGATTGAGGAAATTCCTCTTTCCTCCCCATTGGTCTGAAAATCCTATAAATACCCCCTGTCCCTTTGGTTGTACACACCAACACAACCTCACAACCGAAGTCTCGTACTGAGCATCCCATAATAGTGAAGCTCTGCCCTCTCTCCTCACCTTTTCCCCCTTGTGGTTTTTCAAGTCTACGGAGAGATCTTCATAAGATCCGATGTGTTCTTCGGATCTTCAAAGTGTTCTTTGGGCCTTCAAAACTCATCAATCCATTACCTTCTTTGAGTGAGATTTTGTGTAGGAAATGTTTCCCCTTAGTCTCCCACCCCCTCTTGAGGTTCTTACAGTCTTTGGAGATATCTTTGTAAAGATCCAAAGTGTTCTTCAAGCCTTCGAAGTTCCTCAATCCTTAGGATTATCCTATTCCCAGAGGAAGCTTTGCCCGACTACCACCTCAGCCTAGCCCTCCTATAGCCTATCCCTAATGGAAGCTCTGCCAGAGTGCCACCTCAGGCTAGCACTCTCATAGCCTATCCCTAGTGGAAGCTTTGCCAGAGTGCCACCTTAGCCTAGCCCTTCCATAGCCTAATCCCAGCGGAAGCTCTACCAGAGAACCACCTCATTCTAGTCCTCCCATAACCTATCCCCAACGGAAGCTCTATTGGAGTGCACCTTAGCCAAAATCTGGAAGTAGTCCATCCCTAGAAGAAGCTCTACCAAATTAAGATATCAACCAAAACCCAAAAGTAACCGTTCCTAGCTAGAACTCTATTTGAACATCACCACAGTCAACATCTCTCAAAAAAGGATGTTAAAGATCAAGGCCATCTTCCCCTGAGCTATGAGAATTCGAAAGAAAGTTTGTGTCAGTACTAATCAGGGTTCCACCCCTCTTGACCCGAAACAAGGGTCAAACTCAAGTATAATTTCTCAACAGAATTACAATGTAGACTTTTATATTGAGCTTGTTTTAGTGTACATAGTTATTTAAATTTAGTCAATTTACATATGTAAGACAATTAACTATGCATGTGGAATAAGAATAATTATAAAAAATGTTTGTTCTTAAGTATTTAGTAGGAAGATAGGTTGAACCAGGTAGATTGGGTGTCTAACAGCTTCCCATTTCTACAACCTGACACTTACCCTAAATATCTAGACCAGACTAACTTTCGGGCACTTTTCTCAGGAATCGGGCCCACCCTGGGTCCTAGGCCCATAATCCTAGGTGGCGACTCCAAACATTTTTGCATGATCCTAATCCTCATATTGGACCATCCTCAAATCCTCGTATTTTACACTCTTACGAAATAGGCCTCCATGTGTCTTTGAGCGGAGATACGGTGGTGTGGGACTCATAGGGTAAGCACACACGATACACCCCTCCCTCATGAAAGAGAAATAGAGGAGAGAG
This sequence comes from Macadamia integrifolia, assembly GCF_013358625.1. Taxonomy (NCBI): domain Eukaryota; kingdom Viridiplantae; phylum Streptophyta; class Magnoliopsida; order Proteales; family Proteaceae; genus Macadamia; species Macadamia integrifolia. The sequence goes on from NW_024870486.1 coordinate 129,579, forward strand.
GATGGAATGCAAGCAAGTCCTTTTCCCCTCCCCCCAAAAGGAGGGAGGAAGAGAGGGATCTTCTCATCTTCTGGCTGCTACCTTCAAAGTTGGTGAGAGGAGTAAAGAAGAAGGAGAAAAGAGGAAGGAGAAGAGAAGGAAGAGGGAAGTAGGTTTTCCCCTTGATTTCTGAAGCCGTAACTTACCTTTTCGTCGTCAGAATAGTATCTGGTACCATGAGATCTATGTTTTGAGGTAAGTAACGCCATAAACCCTTGGAATGTGATAAAACCCTCTTGTGTGTGATCAAATCAAAGAGATAATAGAAACCTTGTGTGATTTCTTTGAAGGTTTGAGGAAGGAAAACCAAGATTTGAAAGTATTTGGTGACATTTTGAGTTTGGAGAAAGGATTCTAAGTTTTAGGGTTTCTTGAACCAATGTATGATTTTTCTTTCAAAAACCTTGAATTAACTTAGATCCATGGAATAATCAAGTAGATGAAGCCTAAAATGTGTAGGAAATGAAGTTGGAACAACCCCCTTGGGTTCCCAAGAGGAGGAATGAAGAAGGGAAGAAGTATAACAAAACCCGTAGGACACTAGTGGGTAGCATCGGTGAGTAGTTAGACCCACCAATGTGACCTCCTAGTCTTACCTAGGCTTCTGGGATAGCATGCAAGTAAGATCGGCAGGTACCCTGACCTGTCGGTATAACCCACCGGTCTCTTTGGACCTATCGACGGGTAAGACCATTAGGTACCAAGACCTGCCAATAGCACCCACCGGTTCTGGGTTGGCCCCAAGTCCTACCGGCGGGTAGGACCAATGGGTACCAGACCCACCAGTAGCACCCATTGGTGTGTGTCTGGGTGCTATCTGCCTGGGCAGTTTGCACAGGTGGGTTCTCCTACCCACCTGTATGTCCCACCAGTAGCCCAAATGAGCTCCATTGGAACTCAAACTCACCGACAACATTCTTCACATTATTAAATGCATCCTGACCATATCTTATATCTTTTTATAATTTGGAAATGGATGTATTCTAAATTTCTATGTGTTAGGTTTTGAGACATTCGTCTTTACTCTGGATCTTACCTATACCGCGAGTGCATATTCTCCTACAAGGATAAGTAAGTAGGGAGAGGACATTGATTTTATTTTTGGAGTGTTTATGGGATCATGTTAATTTATATATTATCTCAACATTACGAATGCCATTCTCATGCATATGCTTGACTATTGTTAGATGCATTTAGAAATGAACATGTTGTATCTATAAATTTCCAATTATTTGTAACTTGATGTGAATCTTGAGCATGAATTTATTCATTAATGGATTATGATGAGGATTTACCGGACGTGTATGGGATTTCTAGAATAGATGTTGTAGTCGGCTTGGAAACGAATGCATTGATACACCATGGAATGGGACACGAAAGTACTATACAGTCGTACTATCTCATATTGGAGTATGTGGCTAGGATTTGACATTCCCTCATGCTACGATCCTTCCCAATAGGGGTTTAGGTGTTGGGTTATCACTAGGAGGAAGCACCGGTCATGGACCACTATGGTGGTTAGAAGTATGTTCGACTAATCCTTAGGACAGTTGGTAACTTTGGTGATATATTCGGAGGACCAATCATATTGCTTTTATTTTCTACTATGGTTCAGCCACAATTTACATTTCTATTGTGGTTTGACTATGATTTACTTTTCTGAGTGCTCACGGCTGGCCTTCTCCGACAACCCTATGGATGTATTACACATTGTGCTTGTGAGTAGCACTTAACCTATGACTTAGTAATGTTGCTTAGGTGAATAGGATTAAAATGAATCACATGCATATATTATCATTTGGATTGTAATTGCTTGTGTGAGTCTTTCTTTCCATTTACCAAGCTAGTGAGCTTACCCCTCATGTGCACACCTTTTTAGATGATTTTACAAGTTTTCCATTAGTGGGACATGTGCCAGGGTCCACCGATGAACCTCTAGTGAGGGATTGGTGGATCCCTAAAGAATTTGATCATAGAAATGGATGCCCGTGCATGAATTTGTTGTGGGTCAGTAGTAGATATCACCATTCATAGTTCTTCTTCTTGATTCTTTTGGGTATATTCCCCTTTTTGTGCTCTTGATAGTTACATTGTTATTTCTTGTGTAACTATCGTACATACGGGCCTACATGTAAATATTCTATATATAACAATTTCGGTATCAAGAGTACATGGGGATCTACATGTATTTATATATGACAAGACTTCCACTGAAATTACATTAATATATTCCATGTACATGTGGCTTGCTGTGGTGTGGTTACTGTATCAGATGACCTTGATGGTTTTAGGTTACCTGAAGGGAACCCTGTCACCGATCCGATTCTATGTGAATGGGGTGTGATAGCTCGCATGTATGTGCCTACATGCATGCGGGGGTGCCTGCCTGCATACGGGGGTGCAAGATCAAGGGGTAGGGTCGCACACAGTGTGGGACAGGGCACATAGGGGTGGGTCTAGGGGCTCGCAAGGCACGTATGGATGGGCCTAGAGGCTTGCGTGGCTAAGTGTGGGTATATGTCGTGCTATCATGGGTGGGGCTTGGGTGCTTATGGCAAGGTGTTGGTGCTTGCATGGGTGGGGTTTGGGTACTCATGGAAAGGTGTGGGTGTCAGCATGGGGATGTTTGCAAGAGATCTAATCGTCCAATTTTGATGCACTATATATCATTTGAATCGTGATTCCCAGGACTATCAATCCGTATGGTCACTTTGGACCGGATTCCTTCATATATGAGAAGTCATAATTGGACCATTCTTTTCTCTCGCATTGGATCTCTAGGGTTTTTAGGTGAGTATAGAATGCTTTTGGGTTGGGTTACCTCAATCAATTGTAATCTCTATCGATCAAAAGTGAGAGGTCACGTCCACGATCAATAAATCATCATAGCCAGGGGAGGGTGAAAAAATTGGGTTTCTATAGGGTGTGATAATAGGTAAGAGACAGATGTGGAGAGGTTGAAGCGTCATTCGACTAATTTTTGGGGTGCTTGTCTTCGAGAGGTATGGTAATATAATCAGGGGGGTTCTTGATCGGCCTCAACTAGCTGTGTCTTTATCTACTTCAGTTTCTTCAGCAAGAGGTGATGGTTCAGATCTGGATTTTGCCACTAGCTAATTTATTGTCTTCCTATGGCCTCCCCTTCTTCTTCTTTGTTTTCATCTCCCCGACGTTCTTCCTCTTCCAGTTCTACGTCTTCCTCCCAGATTATTAATCTTCAGAACTATCGGTGCTGCTGGTGGGATAAAATATAGCATGATCAATGAGCTAGTCATTGTGCGCATCGAGGAGGTGCTTTATTCGAGGATCAGTGAGAAGACCAGATTGGTGAAGATCCCAAGCCTTATCAGAATTATCAAGAAGTGGGGCCGAAACTTGTTGTGGTCGGGTGTCATTGATTCAACACATGGTGGTAAGAAATAATTTCCATTCGTCTTGATGGCCGTAATGGGTGTGGTATAGATCATATGGTTTGAGTCCATGGATATGGAAATTGACAGTCGATTCTTACGGTATCAACATGCCGTGATCGCCACTGTTCAGACTACGTTGAATGCTGGAATAGTGTTTTTAACGTTATATCCTAATTTTAATATTCCCCTGTCTGATCCTCTTCTCTCCACAGCCCTGAAGTTCCAGATCCATATTGATGAAGAACATAATGAAGATAAAACAAAAAAAGCCAAATAATACATGTTGCTGTAGTTTACCACTTAGTTAGAACCTGCAAACCATAGATAAGAAACTAGCCCGGAGGGTGACCCTAGGAAGAAGACTCTGATGCCTAACTCAATATCATGATAAAATCGGAGGGGAGAGTAGGCAAATCTCTGAGTGTTCTGTGTGTCTCACTCTAAAAATTAGTTTAAGTGTTCTTTATATAGAAGTCGGTGACTCTTCCCATTAGCTAGTTGGTTGTTATCCTTCCTGATGTGGATTCCTGAGCTTTTAATAGAGCAATCACCAACTGAGCTGAGGTGATAGATATCATATATGACAAGTACACTCAATAACTTAAAAGAGAAGTAAAATTATGATAAGTACTCTCAATAACTTAAAAGATTTGCAAATAATATGACAAGTAATGCCAGTAACTTAAGAAGGTCTAGCAATAATACTTAGAAGAACATTGTAGGATTTGTATCCAAATTGATACTGACTAATTTGCATATTGTCCAGCAGCCAATTTTCCTTACCATATGCATATCTTTCCTTACCACTTGTCGATTTGCATTTGGTCACTTTTCCTAACTGGGACATCCATAGGTCATCGTGGAACATAACTATACCACCTCAACTGGCTTTAATAGAGCTTGTCCCGAGTTAGTGTGACCCCCACTTTGTTTCTCATGCAATCATTCCTTAATTTATCCTTCTTAATCTTGTCTCACATCACACGTAACATCGTCATCTCTACTACACCCATAGATGAGGATCCCACGTAACATCCTCATTTTTTGGTGTAGCAGAGATTTGGATATTACGAGGGATGTGATGCAAGACCAAGAGGGATAAGTAAGGAATGTATAAATAAGAAACAAAGTGGGGGTCGCACCGATTCTGTATAAGCTCTGTGAGAGCCAGTTGAGGTGGTATGGTCATGTTCTAGGGAGACCTATGGATGCCCAAGTAATTCATGTATTTAAGTCATATTATGGTGTTTAGCCATGTATTTGATTCATATTATGTGAAATTTCTTAATTATTTAAGCATTTCTCCTTTTGTTCCCTTTAAAGATATGATTGCATTATCATTTTATTTTAGCATGATTATAACAGGAAATATTTAGAGTATATTTACTTATTTTACATCAGTTTGTAAGATAAATGTGCACATATTTGTGGATCATGTTAAATACTTGTTCTAATTTATATTTGGATATTTGGCCATTATGTTATGGCATTACAAAAAAATACTTTCTTGTGTATTTAAATTATGGAAAAATTAATGAGCATTCTCTCTATGATGCCCTTTTGTATTAGGTGATGTATTGGCTCTCTATAATTACTGGCTCCATTATGTTTTCATCAAACCTTTTGTATAAATTATAATTTTTAATAAGAAAAATGCAATTACGATGAAAGTTCAACCACATATTAAGTTTCAGTATCATTTCGTTAGTTTCGATTCCAAAGAGTAAAATTTCCTAGGAAACCTCAATATTTGTGAATTTTGACTAAATTAATCTTATATTGACCAAGTCTGTGTAGGTATATGATCCTTGACGATGAGCCACAAAACAATAGAAGCCAATATATAAATTTAAATTTAACTGTGTTTAAATTGTATGAGCAATAGTTAAGAGACATATCTGTTGGGATTTTCAGCCGAGACATATTTGTTGGGATTTTCACACACTTTAGTCCAAAAACCCCCATTTGTCCACTGGTTAAAAGAATTCTCTCTCCTCCTCTTGGGTCTGGAAATACTATAAATATCCCCTCCTTTGGATTTAACAGACAAAAAAAAAATCACAACCCCACTTAGGAAGTGAAGCTCTACCGTCTCTCCTACACCCCTTCGCCTTTGATTTTCGTCGGGTCTTCGGAGTGATCTTCGTGAAGATCCAAAATTTTGTTTGGATCTTCGAAGTGATCTTTGGGATCTTGAAGATCTTTAATCCAAGTTTGTAGTTCAATCCATTTTTTTCAAAAATAATATGTTTTTTAGTGTTCTTGATCTTTACCGAAAGTACAAATCCCTCCCCCTTGAGATTCTTTGGGTCTACGAAGAGATCTTTGTCAGGATCCAGAGTTCTACTCGGATCTTTAAAGTGTTCTTTAGGGCTTTGAGGATCCTCAATCCATTTTTAGGCTAATCAATTTTTCTAGAAATAGCCATTCCCAACTGAAGCTTTGTCCGAGTGCCCTTGGAATCTTTCAGAAATAGTCATTCCCAGTGGAAGCTCTATTCGAGTGCTCTTGGAATTTTTCCAGAAATAGCAATTTCCAGCGGAAGCTCTACTGAAGTGCCACCTCAGCCTAACCCTCCCATAGCCTATCCCCAATGGAAGCTTTGTCAGAGTGCCACCTCATTCGAAGCCTAGAAATAACCTTCCCTAGCCGAAGCTCTATCCAAATCCAAATCTAGAAATAGCCTTCCCTAGCCGAAGCTCTATCCAAATCCAAATCCAAAGTAACCACTCCTAGCCGAAACTTTGCCCAAATATCATCACAATCAAAATCTCTCCAGAAAGGAAGTCGGAGGCCAGGACCATCTTCCCCTAAGACAGGAGAATCTAAAAGATAGTATGAGATGGTACTAATCAGGGGCCCACCCCTCTTGACCCAAAACAGGGGTTAAGTTCAGGTATTGTTTCTCAACAAAATTGCCATCATGTATCATGTAGACCTTATATAGACCTTATTTTCGTGTACATAGTCGTTTAAATTCAGTCAATGTATATACATGTGATAACTTAGCTATGCATGTGGAATAGGAATAATTGGGGAAAATATTCATTCTTAAGCATCTAGGAGGAAGACCAGTTGAACCGTGCTGATTAGGTGCCTAACACCTTCCAAATTTTGTAACCTAACACTTACCCTAAATCTTTGGACCAGACCAACTTTTAGGCCCTTTTCTCTGGAATTGGGCCCACCCCGGGTCCTAGGTCCATAGTCCTAGGTGGCAACTCCAAACCCTTTTGCATGATCCCAATCCCCGTATTAGACCATCATCAAACCCCCGTCTAGAATGACGAACTTTACATTCTTACGCAATAGGCCTCCATGTATCTTAAAGTGGTGATATGGCGGTGCAAGACCCATAGGGAAAGCACACACGACACACCCCCCCTCCCTCATGAAAAGAGAACTGAGAGGAGAGAGGATGGATTGGCGACTCATGAAGTCATCGATCTCCCGGTCACTACCCTCACAGTGGCGACTCCACTAGGGATAGATGTCAAGCTTTCGATACTAGATGCTACCTTTAAATGCAAGAATATTTTCCACCACATTTATTTGAAAAAGTGTTTGGCTAACCCCATGTTTGTATTTGTATTCGCTAACCGCGTCATACATCATGCTCGAAGTGAAATCATTTGGTGAGGGACTCCCCGTTATGCCCAACCCTCGGGGAGGTCAATGCATGTCATGGAGAGTACTCTGAGAGCAAATGATACCCGCTTCCTATACAAGGGTGTAGGGTATTATCAAATGGTGAGGATGTTTATAACTGTGTCAGCACCCTCGGGGAGGTCCATGCACTTTATAAAATTCTGAGATCGGATAATGGTATTCTCACATTACTCTTTTGCACATAATCACTCACGGTTCCACCACCCTATGGCTAGTTGCTTAACCTCGTGTGTAGTCATGAGTAATGGGCAAGGAAGTCACCTCCTTGATCTCCTACCTACGGGTATATCAAAAGGATCACGTACCCTCATGTAGAAAATAGATGGAGAAGCTAGGAGTGCCACAAGCTAACTGTAAAACTTGTTTGCGGTCTTAAAAAGGAATGTTCCTACACTGTATTCACATCATAAAGAAATGATTTCCTAAGTGGATTTCGGATAGAAGGTGTCCCTCCTCCAAAACAAAAATGTCCAAATACGTGACTCAGGGGCAATCCCATTAGAGTTATGTAAAGTCCCGAGAAGTCCCAAGAAAATCAGGAGGAAGGATACGTAGTGGGAAGTATGGCTTTGTTACTTAGAATGTCTTATGGGAATATTCTTGACAAGCCATTTGTATGAATCTCTTGCTTATGACATTGAGTGGACTGGGGGCATCAAACCCTATCCGCTCCCTATCATTAAGTGGAATAACTTTGGATGGATCATTGGTTGTTAATTTAGTGAATGTGTAAACAAGGGACTGGGAATTTAAGAATCCTAAAATAAGCCACTTTTGGTTCAGGCACAGTTCCATACCTCAAGTATTCTCCACGGTCTCTCTGGACACATCAGGATAATCGGTTGACTCACCTAAGTCTAGTATCACCTCTATTGTCTCCTCGAGACTATCTAATACTAAGTGATTGCAGCCTAGTTAGTATAGATCCACCCGACTCTGAATCACTCGAATAGGCATGGATCCATTCCGTGGAGACCTTGTAGATAAAAATGGATGAAGTCAAGAGAGGGATAGCTTAGATATTGTATACACTCCTGAACCCTTCCAGAGCTGATCCTAGGATTGAGCTAGCACCAGCTATAGGAGATTTGGAATAGAATGGAGCTATGGGCCATCGCAGAAACTCTTCTCGAGTTGACTAAGGAGAACCAGAGCAAGTTAGGCCAACCGGTCAGAGAGGATCTTCACCTACCTGTCCAAATGGTTAACGAGGGGCCTATTCCAAGGTCCCTCCTCCTAGGGTAGTGATTGAAGATGAAGAAGAGGAATTTGTAGTGCACATCTGAATGGAACTTCCAGAAACGAAGAGAGAAAGGAAAGTTAGGGAGCAACTGGAAAAATTGAAAAATATGCTTCGAGCAGTGGAAAGTTCAGAAAGCCAAATAGTTGTTTCAGAAGAAATGTGTTTCTTCTCTGGGGTAAGGATTCCCGAGAAATTCAAGTGGTAGACCGATAGGTTTGACAGGTCAGGAGGCCCTAAGGCTCATCTCAAGGTATTTCTTAGCATTGCCAAGTTATGGCAACTTGTAGAAATTCAGATGGGGCAAGCCTTCATGTTAACCCAATCAGAGCCAGCACTAAGGTGGTTCACACAGATGGAGTCATCCCAAACTCATAATTGGTCGACAGTGGTGAAAGCCTTCACCAAGCAGTACTCATACAATATTGAGGTGGCTGTGATATGTCGGGAGCTTGAGACATTGAGACAGTAGCCGAGAGAAGGATTCACTGCCTTCTTGATGGGGTTTAGAGATAAAGCCACCAAAATGGTAGATCGGCATTCAGAAGCAGAGCAAGTGGAGATGTTGATAGGGAACTTATTAAAGCCTTATTATGATGACCTCTACTATCAGCATTTACAAAGTTTTGATGCCCTAATAGCCACTGGCACATGTGTGGAAAATAGAATCCTAAGGGAAGCTCAATATCAGGGATCCTCCCAAGATGCAAGGAAGAACACCTGAGTTAGACGTGGAAAGGGTCTGGAAACTAATGTGGTGAGTGTAGTTCGACAGTCAATCTCACCAGCCTCTTCTTCACAGCCATTTGTAATACAAACAAATGCACCCTCTCAAAAGGCCCCCCGTCTAAGAAGGTAGTTTACTGATTTGGGAACACCCATGACAACAGTGTAGATCAACCCCATTCGCTCAGTTCACCTCAGCCATTCTCCACTTAGGGCATCAACATCATTGGAAAGATTAACCCCAAAGCATCCAATGGTCACACGTTCATCTTTGTAGCCATTGATTTTTTCACCAAATGGGTTTAAGCTCAGTCATATACGGTCTTCACATCTACTAAGGTAGCCAAATTCATCCCAGAAAATATCATTTCCCAGTATGGAGTACCTCAAGAGTTGATATCAGATCAGGGATCCCATTTCTGGGGTAAGATCGACAAAATCTACACAAAGTTTGGTATCAAAAGGCATTGTTCTACCACTTACAAACCACAGACCAATGGGGTAGTAGAAGTAGCCAACAAAAACATCAAATTCATCCTGCAAAAAATGGCAGAAACACACAAGGATTAGGTTAATAAGTTATCCCTTGCCTTATGGGCATATTGGACTTCTGTATGATCCTCGATAGGGGCAATCCCTTTCTCTTTAGTATACGACGTTGACACGGTTCTACCCATGGAAATCCTATTATCATCCCTAAGGGTGCTTCTAGATAGTCATCTACCTGAAGGAGAGTAGGTGAAGGCCATACATAATGAGCTAAATTTTCTCGATGAATAGCGTATGGAAGCCATGGATAATATGAAGAAATATCAACGGAGGATGGCCAGGGCCTTTAATAAGAATGTGAATCCGCACCACAAAGAAGAGGGTGAACTTGTTCTTTGAGAACAAAGAGCCCCAATTCATGACCCAAGAGGTAAATTTTGGCCCGACTGGAGTGGCCCTTTCACAGTTAAAGAGATTTTACCAAGCAAAGCTGTGAAACTCATAGACCACAACGGCAAAGAAATATCTAGATTGGTCAACATGGATCAACTCAAGAAATATTATGTCTGAAAGGGTGAATAGCCTGAACTACGTCAGACCTGATTCCTTTCAAGGGATTCGTAGGCAACTTGACATGTGTAAGTACGGTCTTAACCATCTCAAGGCAACAAATTGGTTCCTAAATTAATAATCAAGGTATCCTAAAAGATCATCATAGTTTGTGTCCCCCAAGAATCGCTATTTGGCATACAAGGCCATTAGGTATCTATTGTTCACCTATTGGTTTATTAATTCTTATCTAGGATTCTATCCCCTAAGAATCGCCATTTGGCATGCAAGGCCATTAGATATTTGTCATTCACCTATGGTCCATTAAACTCTTATTTAGGATTCCATCCCCTAAAAGAAAATCACCACCTGACACTAATTTATCAAGGCCAGTCTATTCTCCATATATGATCTGTAAAAAAAAAAAAAAAAAAAAAAGAAGAGCTTGATGCAATAGTGGTAAAGGCTTGTTTGAGTCATTAGCTAATGAATAATGCTTCGATAAATCATCATATCTCTTTTTTTTTTGTGATGGTTTTAGGAAAAGTCAGGCACTCTTAGATGAGACATTGAGGAAATGGACCTTGGATAGGAACATGAGGGTGCCAGGATAACTGGAATCCATGAATATGTCATTTCTTGATCGGATCTGGTGTGTGAAATCACATCACCAATTACTCTGGTAGGTGCCTCAACAGTGGGATGCCAATCTGTATGTATTTCAATTTGGATTAGTAGAGATCTGCCCAACTCTTGAAGAATTCTGAGTTTGTATGGTATCTCCACCCAAAGGAAAGTTATTCCAACCACCTTTGAGAAAGATTATTCAGAAGAAATTCAAGACTTCTTTGGATGGAAAGAAGAGGAAATGAAGCAATTCGTCAGGTATGGGAAGATTGACATTCTGAAGGTGGCCCCGATCTCTGTCTAATATCTACCAATAGGAGGAATCCTTCAACAGAGATCACATGATGCTTATTTACTTTACATAATAGCTCACTATGTTCTCCAAACTCCCAGGCATGGTACATCGCCTGTTCTGGTTGAGGTCGTAAAATAGTTGAAGAAAGGATGTGACATCATCCCTACGGTTCTTGTAGAAATATTCAAGGGATTCAATGACATGAGCCATGGCTATAGATTAGAACTATATCATTATCAAGGGAGTCCCATTCTTTTTCAGAGTTGACTCCTTGAAAAGTTGAAGTTAACTAAGCAATTAAAAGGAGGCTCACTCGGAGCTCTTTGCTACCAGGATAAGAGGGAAGTTCCAAAATTCAACCTCACCACTGACTGGGAAAGGCACCTGCAAGAAAGGACTGTGCAAGATATCGTGTGGAGGTACCCAGGGAAGCCACAAAAAGATTTTCTGATGATGACCCCTGGCTACAATTATGTCAGGTTGATGGGATTGACTCAGACATCCTTTTACTCGCCTACATACATTAGCACAATATGGGCTCCAGGAGATGGGCCCAGAGGAGTTGGTGAACTTTAACCCACCTCAAGAGTTGTCTCATCACCTTTTTACCTACCTATCCTATCCATGGTATAAAAATTGTTCCCCTTTCCGTATAATTCACTTGGTAATAGAATGAGGAAGTATTTAGATTTTTGTGTTATCCAGATTATTCTAATTACAACTTGAGTTATGGAATTGATTATGCCTAAACATTACAATCCACAAACAAAAACAAAAAGAAAAGGATCTCTTTGTGTCAAAGATAGATTTCCACTTAGAAGATGCCAAAATAAAAGGGGGAGGGAGAAAGAAAAGGAGAATATATACATGTGTTTACACTTAGAGGAACTACAAGGACAGGTCCCTAAGGAGTAAAGTCATCATTTGAACCATACTCTAAGTCACCCCCATGGAGTACCAAGGAACTGGTCGATGCTAGTCCAGTGTGCTCAAGCCTGTGTCATATCCTGAATCAGTGCATCCTGCTATGCAATTTCTTACTCGTAGGAACTGACTTGGCTCTCCAAAGTGAAGATCCTTCTATCCTAAGGAATACAGGAAAAGATCAAGAATAAGAATAATGAAAGAAGAAGGTGTAGACATCCAATTTCATCACCCTCCTCTGGCTATGATGAAATATGGATCTTGGACCTGACTTCCAGCTTCCGATCAATGGAGATGATGATGGACACTTTCCCCTACCCAAAACACTAAAAACCCCCGTGCGAAAGAGAAGAGTGTCTAATTTTGACTTTTTAGATATGAAGGAATCTGGTCCAGATGACCATACAGATGGATAATGCTCAGAAATATGATTCTGGAAATATATGACAGTCAAAATCAAACTGACGGATCTCCTGTAATCATTCCTAAAAAACCATACTTTCTCGCACGTATGCCGCACACACTGGCAGTCTCGTTGGAAACCCAGAAAAATCCCCTATCAACCCCAAACACCTTAAAAATCATCCCTTATGTACCCAGATAACCCAAAAGTACTCCCGGATGTGAAACCCTAGAAACCCTCACGCAGGAGAGAAGAGGGTCTAATTTTGACTTTTTATATACGAAGGAATCTGGTCAAGATGACTGTACAGATCGATAGTGCTCAAAAATATGATTCTGATGATATATGGTATGCCAAAATTGGACCAATGGATCTCCTGTAATTGTCACTGGAAAAACCCATAATCGCTCGTGCACTACGAGTGCTTATTGCCCATGGTCGTAGCCCATAACTGCTGCCCGAGGCAATGGCACATGGCTGATGCCTATGGGCCATAGCACATGCTGCCCAACCAATCCAAGACCCTGCCATCCCTACCATGCTGGCCAAGCCAAGCCCCTACCATGCCTACCATGCTGCCCAAACTAAAGCCCAAGCCATGCCCACAATGCACCACCCTCGCACATAGGCTTACACCCCCGCACCAGCCAGCCTGCACCCCCACACCTCAGCACCTGTGGCCCTGTACCCTTATCCACACCCCCACACCTCAGCACCCACAACCCCATGCCCCCTACTCGTGCCCTGGCCCTGTGTCTCTTGCCCCCGCGAGTATTGGCCTGTGCCCATGCCCAGTACATGTGTGCTAGCCAGTAGGCCAGCCTGCGCATGAGTGTGATGGCCAGCAGGCTAGCCTGCGTATGAGTGTGATGGCCCATGCCCAACTTCCCCATCCACTGCCCATGCCCACACCCACGTGCCACCACACGCACACCATGTGCTGCACACCCATGACTAAGCTCGTGCATTTTGGCCTAACCATTCGCATCGTCGACAATGGTCGAGATTCTTCTTCCGTTGGCCTAGTAGGCAAGGGGATTTCCCCTTCAGCCAGTTGAAGCAAAAAAAAAATCCTTTGCTTGCTAGTGTTTCTCTCTCTCAAGAACCCACTTTTTACCCAATGGACAAAAACCTTCCCCCACCCATTTTGGTCCGAACCCCTCTTTTACCCAATGTATAAATGTCCTCTCCCCCCATTTTGGCAAGAAGCCTTCTTTTGTTCGACGGACAAAGAGATTTCCCCTTTCCTATTGGTTGGAAAAACCTATAAATACCCCCTCCTTTGTATTTCAGACACCAAAAAATCCCACCTCACTCCCTTGTAGTGAAACTCTCCTCCCCTCCCCCCTCTTGATTTTCTTCGGGTCTTCAGAGCGATCTTTGTCAAGATCCAAATTTTTTCTCGATCTTCGAAATGTTCTTTGGGACTTTGAATATCTTCAATCCAAGCTCTTAGTCTAATCCAGTTTTTGCCAAAAATAATGTGTTCTTCAAGCCCCTCCTTTGAGTGTTCTTGAGTTTTACCCAAAATAGAAATCCCTCCCCCTTGAGGTTCTTTGGGTCTGCGAAGAGATCTTTGTCAAGATCCTTAACTCTGTTCAGATCTTCAAAGTGTTCTTCGGGCTTTGGGGATCTTCAATCCATTTTTAGGTCAATCCATTTCTTTCCAAAAATAGTAGTTCTTACTGGAAGCCCTATCCGAGTGCCCCTAAAATCTTTTCAGAAATAGCCACTACTTGCAGAAGCTTTGCCGGAGTGCCACCTTAGTCTAGCTGTCCCATAGCCTATCCCTAGCAGAAGCTCTATTGGAGTACCACCTCATCCTAAGCCCAGAAATAGCCTTCCCTAGCCAAAGCTCTGCCTGAATCCAAATCCGAAAATAGCTTTCCCTAGCCAAAGCTCTGTCTGAATCCAAATCCAAAAGTAACCGTTCCTAGCTAAAACCTTGTAAACATACCATCACAATCAACATCTCACAAGAAAGGAAGTTGGAGGTCAAGACCATCTTCCCCTAAGCCAGAAGAACATGAAAGATAGTCCGAGCCGGTACTAATCAAGGGCCCACCCCTCTTAACCCGAAACAAGGGTCAAATTCAGGTATAATCTCTCTCCACATTTAAGCATAATGTAGATATCTAGTACACCTTGTTTTAATGTACACAGTGGTTTAAATTCAGTCAATGCATATATGTGTGGTAACTTAGCCATGCATGTGAAATAGTAATAATTGTGGAAAATATTCATTCTTAAGCATCTAGTAGGAAGACTGGTTGAACTGGGCAGATTGGGTGCCTAACACCTTCCCAACTCTGTAACCTGATACTTATCCTAAATCTTTGGACCAGACCATCTTTTAGGACCTTTTCTTTGGAATTGGATCCACCCCTAGGTCTTAGGCCCGTAATCCTAAGTGGTGACTCCAAACGCTTTTGCATGATCCCAATCCCTATATTGGACTATCATCAAATCCCTATCTCGAATGATAAATTTTACACTCTTACAAAATAGGGCTCCACGTATCTCTGAGCAACAATATGGTGGTGTGGGGCCCACAGGGTAAGCACACACTACATGAACCACTCCCCTCACATGAAAGGGAAAGAGAGAGAAGAGAGGATGGGATGCAAGTCCTTTTACCCCCCAAGGGAAGAGAGACGTCATTCCATCTCTGACTGCTACCCTCACAGTGGAGACTCTTCTAGGGACAAATGTCAAGCTTCGTATACTAGATACTACCTTTAAATCCAAGAACATTTTCCACCACCACATTTGTTTGAAAACATATTTGGCTAACCCTATGTTTGTAATTGTATTCACTAACCGCATCACGCATCATGCTCGAAGTGAAATCATTTGGCAAGGGACTCCTTGTGGAAAAAGAGTAAAGAAAGCATGACATTATTACATGGAATGTGTTATGGGAATAATCTTCACATGCCATTTGTATGAATCTCTCGCTTATGACATTAGGTGGACTAGGGGCATCGAACCCTATCCACCCCCTCTCATTAAGCAGACTAACTTTGGATGGATCGTTGGTTGTTAATCTAGTGAATGTGTGAACAAGGGGTTGGGAATTCAAGAATCCTAAACTAAGATACTTTTGGTTCAGACACAATTCCACACCTCAAGTATTCTTCATGGTCCCTTTGGACGCGTTAGGGTAATTGGTTGACTTGCCTAAGTCCAGTGTTACCTCCATCGTCTCCTCGAGACTGTCTACCACCAAGTGATTATAGCCTAGTTAGTATGGATCCACACGACTCTAAATCAGCCGAACAGGCCTGGGTCCATCCTGTGGAGACCTTACAAATAGAAATGACTGAAGTCAAGAGAGGGATAGCTCAGATATTACATACACTTTAGAACCCTCCCAGAGCTGATCCTAGGAATGAGTCGGCACTGGCTACGGGAGATGTGGAATAGAATGGAGCCACAGGTTATCATAGTAACTATTCCCAAGTTGACTCGGGAGAACCCAAGCATGTCAGACCAACTGGTTAGAGAGGATCTTCACCTACCCATCTGAATGGTCAACGAGGGGCCTATTCTAGGGTCCCTCCTCCTAGGGTAGTGATCGAAGATGAGGAAGAAGAATTTACAACACACATCCGCATTGAGCCTATAGATACGGAGAAAGGAAGGAAACTCATAGAGCAGTTAGAGAAGTTAGAGACATGATTCAAGTGGGAAAAAGATTAGAAGGCCAAGTAGTGGATTTAGAGGAAATGAGTTTCTTTTCTTTTATAAGAATTCAAAAAAAATTTAAATGGCAGACTGACATGTTTGATGGGTCAGGAGACCCCAAAGCTCATCTCAAAGTCTTCTTCAGCATCACCAAGTCATGGCAACTTGTGGATAACTAGATGGGGCAAGCCTTCATGTTAATCCTATCAGGGCCGACACTAAGGTGGCTCACATAGTTGGAGTCATCCCAAACTCAGCATTAGGCAATGGTGGTGAAAGCCTTCATCAAACAGTACTCATACAACACCGAAGTGGATGTGAAGTGACGAGAACTTGAGATATTGAGGTAGCAGCCCAGAGAAGGATTCACCGCCTTCTTGATGAGGTTTAGAGATAAGGCCACCAAGATGGCAGATCGGCCTTCAAAATCAGAGTGAGTGGAGATATTGATAGAAAAATTATCAAAGCCCTATTATGATGTTCTTTACTATTAGCATTTGTAAACTTTTGATGCCTTGATAGCCACCGAAACACGTGTGGAGAACAAAATTTTGAGAGAGGCCAAGTATCAAGGACCCTCCCAAGATGCAAGTAAGAACACCAAAGTTAGACGGGGAAAGGGTGTAGAAACTAATATAGTGAGTGTTGTTCAACAGTTAGTCTCACCAGCCACTTCTTCATAACCCTTCATAATACAAGCAGATGCACCCGCCTAAAATGCCCCTCACCCAAGAAGGTAGTTTTTTGATTTGGGAATGCCCATAACGGCCGTATATACGAAGTTAAAGAGGCAAGGATTGCTAGGGATAGTGGCTCCAAGAGTGATCAGTAACCCTCCTCTAGCTTGGTATAGGGATCATGAGTATTGTGCCTACCAAAATTAGAAGGGGCACAATACTAAAAGATGTTTAGGTTTACAGCATGCAATTTAGGACTTGGTAGACAATGAAACCATTGAGGTCAAGGTCAAGCAGCCTCCCAATGTCAATACCAATCCACTCCCTGATCATGTGAACAATCTAGATGAAGAAACTACAGAGAGTGATCCCACTCAACTCATGTACCTAGAGCTCGGAAGAATCATATGAATGCCTAAGCTTATAGAAAAATCGTGAGTCAAAGGGCTGGAATCATAAGGACTCTCAGAAGAAGAGAATCATCAAAAGAAGAATTAGAAAAGCAAACACCCACCATTCATCCTTCCTCATCAACAGAAAGGTCCACATCACCACATTACCAACCCCCACCATAACTTCCATCTTCACCATTTTATCAGCCTCCGCCATATCATCAACCTTTCCCCCACCATCAAAGTGGAGTAACCTCTTCATCCTATCACCCCCAATCTTCATATCCTACCTCCCATATCATTTCATCTTCATATCATCCCACTTCATATCCCTCATCACCCTCATACCAATCCCATTCTCAATGTTTGGTGTATAACCCAAAGGAAGGATGGACGGACAAGTACGATTGGAAGAATATGCTTGCACTACTAGATTCCCTAAAAATGACCTCATCAATAGGGCCAGTGAAATGCATTAGGGAAAGACCAAGAAAGTGATCCCACTTCTCTAATTCATCCCGTTATATCTTCAGAGGATGATCCAGAGGTAATTGAAGAGGTTACTGTTGATATTCTCAGAGCAGTAACTGCATTGGCCATAGGGAACAGGTTAAGGAACACATCTCCCTAATCCACATAGGGAGTGACACAGAGGATGACAGGACAGGGCTGGTCCAACTTCAAGCCATTGATGACAAGACTAGCCCTATGAAAATATTATGGTCCATACACTTTGAATATTACGAGCGTTTGGATGCCAGAGAATTTAATAGTCTAGAAGAATTTGATGAAGAATCAAGTAAGAGGGAAATCAGTGAAGAAGAGGATGATGACGATGATGATGAGGACAAGGATGAGAATGATGGAAATGACTCTGAATCGTAGGAACATGATGAGTATCCAGATTGGGATGCCTGGGTACATTGCTAATTTTGATGAGTCAGAATACTATCCACTAGATGACCAAACATGTTTCTCAGTCTATGCCATTGGCATTAATGATTTGATGGCTAATCCGATAGGTGGCATTTACCGTTCCCTTTACATGAAAGGAGATGATTCTACATTGGATTCAGAAAGTGAGGAAGCAGACTCAAAAAGTTTATCTGGATGAACCCGAATCCACATTAGAGATAAAGGAAAAGCTGTGTGAAGTGTACTCCAATACATTGAGAATGCAAGAGAGGGTGGAAGAAATTGACAACATGCTGGGTGAAGTAAATGTCAGTAATCGTTACTACCGTGAGCAATTAGATGATTTAAAGGAAATAGGGTTAGATGACACTTTTGCAGAGGTGGTATTCGCTGCATTCCAACAACTTTCCAATGCAGTCAAGAAGTTATGAGCTAGGGCTGTGATATTTGTGGAGGTTCTCGACTTCCCACCCCAGGCAGGGAAGGAGAATCTGAAGAAGAAGATGATTCTATGGCATGGATAATCATCCTAACAAACAGTGATGGTGAAGACTGTTATCCCACAGAGATTATTGTAAATAAACCTGTTGACGTGATGGAAACTAGAAGTGGGAAAGACTACAAGGGCAAGGCTCTAGCGGTAGAATAGCCAAGGGCTAATGAGGCTGGAACTAGCAGCTTGAAGAAAGAACCATAGAACTCAATCTTGGCTCAACTCAAGAAGTCCAAAGTAAACACCTCAATTTGGGGATTGTTGATGGCATCCCCCACACACCATGAAGCAGTCTTGAAGTCCCTCACTAATGTGCAAGTGCCAATCAAAATAAATTTGGCACATCTCACACATATAGTAGGGGCAACATATGCTGTGCAATCTCTGATGTTCTCAGATTCAGAGCTTCATAAAGGGATCCAACACAATTGAGCTCTCCATATCATAGTAGAATGCCTTAAAAAAGTGGTTCCCTAGGTTCTTGTTAACAATGGGTCCACTTTGAATGTGCTACCATTGAGATCGTCAACTTGGAAGAAATGAGGCCAACTACCCAAACCACAAGGGCATATGACAATACAAAGAGGAAGATCCTTGGTATCATTACCCTTCCTGTACAAATTAGCCTAGTGAAGTTTGATAATGATTTCCAAGTCATTGATATACCGACGGCTTTAACATGCACTTGGGAAGGCCTTGGTTGCATCCTGCAAAGGTAGTGTCCTCTAGTCTCCATCAAAAAATGAAGTTCATTCATAAAGGGAAGGTGATCACAATAATCGGAGATCCTGAAGAGGTTAATACTTGGCCAATATTGAAAATGGGGAAGAACAAGACCAAGAAGTCCAACTAAGTGGTTTTGAATTGGACACAACTTGTGCAACCATTGCTAAAGAAGCACCAAAGGAGGAAATCCCAGCTAACTATGAAGCCATTTGGAGTCCACTGGTGAATCAGATGATGAAGAATGTGCAATATTTTCCTAGTATGGGGCTAGGAAAATTTCATCAAGGAGTTCCAAAGCACCTAGTTTTGCAGTGAACAAAGGGAAGAATGGTCTCGGGTACACTCCTCCGACCACCAAAGGGCAGAAAGTGCTGAGGATGACTAGGAAGATCTCTATCACTTACTACCCTACTCTCAATGGGTATTTTGTAAAAGAAGGAGAGGATTTTCCATTTTGTGGAAATGTGGAGCCATGGTTTGATGAAACTACAGCAAAGATGCAATAAGGATTTGAAGTGTTTTTTTAAGACGAGTTCGACTGGGTGACTCATGAAGTGGAACAACAGAAAATGATGGTCAATGAGAGTGATCAAGACAGTTGCATCACAAGGATAGTAAAAATTGCACTGATAGAGACTGGGTCTTCCTCTGGTGACCCTACAACATTGATCCAATCAAAAGAGGCACTAAGTCCTCGAGTTCTCATGAAGAGAGAATGGAAGAAGAACATAAGGCTCACCTGGAGTCTGTTGCTTCCCATTGATTTGAAAGGCTTCATTTGCTCCCTCCTACAAGAACCAAGAGCCCGAGAGCTACATGAGCTTAAGCCTCGCCCTTTCAGAGGAAGAAGTGTGTATACAAAGCAAAGAAGAGCACAGAGAATGATGGTCTGTATGTATTGTGCCCGAACCAAGTGCAACGAGAAGTCTTGTGAAGGTGGTCAAAGATGTGACTAAGGCATCGGGATGGCATCCCTTAACAGGCTCAAAAAGATGGACTTCATAGAAAAAGAATTAAGTTCCCCACCAATCTTCAACCCTTAGAAAGTTCAGCTTCCGAGAGCATGAGATTGATCAGCTGGTATTCGTGAAGAAGCGGGCACCTGTTAAGAGGAACCATTGCGCCACTGAAGAAATAGCAGCAACATTCTCAGAAAGAGAAGAAGGCCCTTTGCCACACCTCCTCATCCATCAAGTCATTGAACCACTCCTAAACTGGACAAGCATTGGAGAAAAATTCAAGTTTGCTAATGCTTTTGAGTCAACCAGCCTAAATAACCTGACAAAAGCATTAAGGCAGTTATCGAGTCTGTAGCCGAGTCTGTTGTTTATGATTCTATGTAATCTTCCCCTCTTGATGAGAGTCTAGAGTCCTTGTATGTCGAGTTTGTTACTCCTTCTCTCATAAATGAAATTTTTGATTCCGAGTATGACTTGTTTCCTTTTTCTAATGATGATCTTAATAAATACCAATAATTAATAAAACAATACAAACCAAAGAAAGCCCAACCCATCCATGAGGATACTTGGGTTATTAATCTAGGAACCAACCAATGCCTTCGAGAGGTAAAAATTGGTACTACCCTCGATGATGAAGAAGCGGAATAGTTGATTAGTCTTTTGAAGGAGTTCACTGAGGTCTTTTCTTGGTCTTATGAGGATATGCCTGGTATCGACCCCAACATCATGCAGCATTGATTGCCGACTTACCCTGGGCCGAGGCCGGTAAAACAAAAGCTCTGAAGAATGCGGCCAAAATGGAGTGAGAAGATCAAAGAAGAATTTCTAAAGCAATGGAATGGGTTCCTATAAGTAGTGAAGTACCCCCAATGGTTGGCCAACATTGTACTAATACTGAAGAAAGATGCAAAGGTACGAATGTGCATGGATTTCCAAGATCTTAACAAAGTGAGCCCGAAAGATGACTTCCCATTACCTCACATTGACATGATGGTGGATAATACGGCCAGGCATGCTTTATTATCATTTATGGATGGATTCTCGAGATACAACCAAATAAGCATGCAACCGAAAGATCGTGAGAAGATAGCCTTCACACTTCGTGGGGAACCTATTGTTACAAAGTGATGCCTTTTGGACTGAAGAATGCTAGGGCAACTTTATCAAAGAGCAGCTATAGCCATATTTCTTGACATGATGAACAAAGATGTGGAAGTCTATGTGGACGACATGATGGTGTCAAAAGATTGATAGGAGCATATTCCCACACTAAGGCGTGTCTTTGAAAGAATTAAGAAGTATTAGCTGAACCCTCAAAAATGTGTATTTGAGGCAACAGTGGGAAACTTGTTAGGCTTCTTG
Organism: Macadamia integrifolia; assembly: GCF_013358625.1. NCBI lineage: Eukaryota > Viridiplantae > Streptophyta > Magnoliopsida > Proteales > Proteaceae > Macadamia > Macadamia integrifolia. The sequence continues at coordinate 151,164 of NW_024870486.1, forward strand.
GTGAGCGAAAGAGGCATTAAAGTTGACCCTACCAAGATCAAGGCAATTTAAGAAATGTACACACCTCAGACCGAGAAGCAAATACGAGGATTTTTGGGTCACATCCAGTATATTAGCAAATTTATAGCAAAGTTGACTACAATTTGTGAACCAATTTTCAAGCTGCTGAAGAAGGAGGACCAACCCACTGAATGGAATGACCAATGCCAATAAGCTTTTGACAAGGTCAAAGGATACCTCATAAATCCACCAGTATTGACACCGTCGGTGGAAGGAGAATTGCTTCTATTGTATCTATGGGAGATTATTCCATAGGCTCTTTGCTAGTATAGAAGGAGACAGAAAAGGGTACAAAGCATTCCATATATTACCTCAGCAAGAAGTTGGTAGAATATGAGATAAGGTACACGTCTTTGGAAAGAACCTATGCTGCATTGATTTGGGGAACAAAAAGGTTTCAACACTACATGGTTTCCTATCTGGTGCACTTGATCTCAAGGATGGATCCCATCAAATACCTCTTCGAGAAACCAGCCTTGACAGGAAGGATGGCCCATTGGTTGATTTTACTATCAGAATTTGATATCATCTATGTTACTCAGAAATCTATCAAGGAGTAGGCTATAGCCGATCATTTGGCTGCCACCCCATAGAAGATAGAAGATCCTTGGATGATGCCTTTCCTGATGAAGGAATCATAGCGATAGAAGAAGAAGACACAGATAATGAATGGCAGTCATTCTTTGATGGAGCAGCCAATCAGAAGGGATGTGGTGCGGGAATATTGCTTGTCACTTCTGAAGATCTTTATTTGCCATCATCATTCTGCCTTGATTTCCCCTGTACAAACAACATTCCTGAATATGAAGCTTGTGTTTTGGGACTGGAAACGGCCCTGACCATTGGTGTTAAAAGGATCAAGGTGTATGGAGATTCATCCATTGTCATTTGTCAAACGCAAGGAAAGTGGAAAACCCGAGATGAAAAGCTAAAGCCATATCAAGAACATCTGGAGAAAGTGATTGGACACTTTGAGAAGTTCTCATTCAAATACATCCAGAGAGATAATAATAGGTTTGTTGATGCCCTTATGACCTTGGCTTCCATAGTAGAATGCAACCCTATGGCTAGGGTCTGACCATTCTTGGTAGAACAAAGAAGTTGTTCCATTTATTAGAATTCAGTGAACTCTCTCATTGTGGATGGTCGGTCTTGGTTTGCTCACATAGTGGATTTCATTAGAGAAAGGAAGTACCTGGTTGAAGCAACAAATAGTGAAAAGAAATTTTTGAGAAGATATGCCACCCAGTTTATTCTTCAAGAGGATCTGTTATACAAGAGGTCCTATGATGGAATATAGTTGTTATGTGTGGACGAGGAGCAAGCTACAACCATCATGGAGGAAATTCATCAAGGTCTTTGCGGACCCCACATGAATGCTAAGATGTTTTCTAAGAAGATTCTCAGGTTGGGATACTACTGTAACACAATGGAAGGAGATTGGGTGGACTCTGTCAAGAAATGCAACAAGTGTCAGATATTTACTAACAAAATATATATCCCACCAACTGAGCTGCATTCACACAATTCACCTTGGCCATTCTCCACTTGGGCATCGATATCATTGGAATGGTCAGTCCCAAGGCATCTAACGGTCACGAGTTCATCTTGGTAGCCATTGATTATTTCTCCAAGTGGGTAGAAGCTCAGTCCTATGCGGTCCTCACATCTGCTAAGGTAGCCAAATTCATCCAAGAAAATATTATTTCCTGATATAGAGTAGTACCTCAAGAATCAATATCAGATTAGAGATCCCATTTCTGGGGCAAGACCGACAAAATCTACACAAAGTTCTGTATTAGAAGACATCACTCTACCACTTATAGGCCACAGACCAATGGGGAAATAGAAGCATCCAACAAGAACATCAAAGTCATCCTATAGAAAAAAGGTGGAAACATACAAGGATTGGGCTGATTAGTTACCCCTTGCCATGTGGACATACCAGACTTCTATCCAATCCTCGACAAGGGCCACCCCTTTCTCCTTGGTATATGGGGTTGAGGTAGTTCTACCCGTGGAAATCCTGGTACCATCCCTAAGGGTGCTTCTTAATAGTTAGTTACCTAAAGGAGAGTGTGTGAAGGCTAGGAATGATGAGCTCAACTTCTCTACGAAAGGCGTATGAAAGCCATGGATAATTTGAAGAAATATCAATTGAGAATGGCTCGGGCCTTTAACAAGAATGTGAAGCCTCGTCACATAGAAGAAGGTAAATTTTTTCTTCAAGACCAAAGAGCCCTAAGAGAGAAATTTAGGCCCAGCTGGAGTGTCCCATTCACTGTCAAAGAGATTTTACTAGGCAAAGCTGTGAAACTCATAGACCAAAACGGTGAAAAAATTACCCGGACTGGTCAACCTGGATCAACTCAAGAAATATTATGTCTAATAAGGCGAAGAGCTTGAACTACGTCAGACTTGATTCCTTTCGAGGGATATGTAGCCACTTAACATCTGAAAGTGCAGTCTCAACTATCTAAAGGCAATAAATTGGTTCCTTGATTAATAATCAAAGTATCTTAAAAGATCATCATAGTTTGTGTCCCCCAAAAATCGCCATTTGGCATGAAAGGCCATTAGGTATCTGTCATGCACCCATTGGCCCATCACTTCTTCTCCAGGATTCTATCCCCTAAAAGAAAATCGCCACCTGGCACCAATTTATCAAGGACAGTTTATTCCCCACCCTTGATCAGTAAAAAAAAGAGCATAATGCAACAGTGGTAAAGGCTGGTTTTAGTCATTAGCTAATGAGTAATCCTTTGATAAATCATCATATCTCTTTGTTTGTGTTGGTTTTAGGAATACTCATGGGCTTGTTGGATGAGGCGATGAGGAAATGGGCTTTGGACATAAATATGTGGCAACCAGAATTGTTGGAATCCATGAATGTGCCATTTCTTGGTCAGATTGGATGTGTGAAGCTACATCACCAATTACTCCAGCAGGTGCCACAACACAGGGATGCCAACTTGCATGTATTTTGGTTTGGATTAGTAGAGATTTTCCCAACTCTCAAAGAATTCTGGGATTGTATGTTATCTCCACCCAAAGGCTATTTGCTCCAATCATCTTTGAAGAAAAATTACTAAGGGGAAATTCAGGACTTCTTCGGATGGAAAGAAGAGGAAATGAAACAATTTGTTAGGTATGGGAAGATCGACATTCTAAAGGTGGCCCAGATTTTTATCCAATATCTACCAATAGGAGAAATCCATTAATAGAGTTCACAAGATGCTTATTTACTTTGTATGATAGCTTTCTATGTTCTCCGTACTTCCGGATGTGGTGCACCATCTGTTCTGATTGAGGTAGTAAAATAGTTGAAGAAAGGAGGTGACATCATCCCTACGGTGCTTGTAGAAACATTCAAGGGATTTGATGATATGAGTTGTTGCCACAAATTCAGACTAGATCATTATCATGAGAGTCATGTTGTTTTTCAGATTTGGCTCTTAGAGAAACTAATTTTCACCAAGCCATTAAAAGGACCCCCTCTCGAAACCCTTTATTACCAGTATAAGAGGGAAGTTCCAAAATTTGACTTCATCGCTGATTGGGAAAAGTACCTGCACAAAAGAACTATGCAAGATATTGCATGGAGGGACCCAAGGAGGCCACAAGAAGATTTTTTGATGAAGAGCCCTAGTTACAATTATGTCAGGTTGATGGGATTAACTCACACATCCTTTTATTTGCCTATATACATCAGCCGACATTATGGGTTCGATGAGACAGACCCAGAAGAGTTGGTGAACTTTCACCCGCCTTAAGAGTTGTCTCCCTACCTTTTTACTTACCTATATTGTCTATCATAGGAAAGTTGTTTCCCTCCCATGTAATTCACTTGGTAATAGAATGAGGAAGTGCTTGGATTTTCGTGTTATCCCGATTATGCTAATTATGACCTGAGTTATGGAATTGATTATGCTTGAACATTCCAAGCAAACAAAAAAAAAAGGAAAAAGATTTTCTTTGTGCCAAAAATAAGTTTTCATAAGATGCTGAAATAAAGTGATGAATAAACAAGGGGAGTGAAAAAGAAAAAAGAAAGAAAATATCCATTTTTTTGTGTTTTCAATAAATGCAGGAAAAAATCCCTATAATCAAAAGCCATCATCTAATCCATACTTTGAACCATCCTCATGGAGTGCCGAGGAATCCGCAGATGCTAGTCCAACCTACTCTAGCCTCTAGGTCAGGTCCTGAATTAGCGCGTCCTGCTATGCATTTTCCTAATCCTTGGCAACTATCACCTCACACAAGCTATAGTGCATCCTCATAATCTCAGCATAGACCTCCGGGGACACCTGGGAAAGAGTATATCAGCCAATGGAAATCAAGAGTTAATTGGAGGATGATCAGATACTCACATAATCATAAGGAATAGGTAGCCCAAGGGAAGCCTCTACATCTGTGTTTGACTCCAGAAGATGAGGGAGACTAGGGTTGGCTATGTTGGGATTGGTTCAGGTAGGGAAGCCACGGAAGGGGATGTTAGCAACCCTGAGAGACCCGTCGACACTAGTAGAGGGTTCCTGCCTATGAAGGATCGGTAGCACTGGCATGTGACCAAATAGCAGAAGGATTTACACGTCTCACTCTCCCCTGAAAGAACGTTAGTCAAGATCAAAATAGAAAGGGATTTGAAGGAAATACTCAAGAAAGGGTAACATACCATTGGACCATCAAAACCAAGAGGGGTGCATACTATCTCCTCCTCCAGGAAGGCTCCATAGTCCCTATCCTGATCCAGAAATGAGTCATCCCATACTCGGCCAGCCAAACGCTTCATCACGTCTATTGGGATGATCTCTGGGCAGTGCATAGTGGGTGGAAGAAGATCGGGAGAAGGGCGTGGATCGATATTCGACCATTGGATACTACTCTCTCTCCCAAATACCAGGCATGGCCCTATATACCTCAAAAAAGGACTTAGTGCTCGGATAAGTGTTTGATCATGGCATATCTTTCAAAATCTGGAAATACGAGGTCATGGAATGGTCTCCAAGTGACCTACAAAACCAAGGAGAAGTAAGTACAACATAAGATGAAAGGAATTTCAGTGTTAGATATGGCATACCTCGGTGAGATTGTTCAAAAGAGAACGAGCGGTGGTCCCTGGAGGATGGCATCAAGCCCTAAGCACCTGATTATTTCCCCACCTCATGGTTACAAGGAAGAAGAATGCCTCAGGTTCCATCAGTTTGGGAACAATCATCCCCAAATGCTCCAAACAGTAAGGTTGTTTCAAGAAATTAAAGTAAGAAAGTGCAATCCAATTAAATGAAAGGAAATGGGTATAAGAAGGAAAGTTACTTCAATAATGAAGCCTACCCCCTTGAGGCCCTTGTCTCCATAGGACATCAAATCTAGGGACCGCAGGAGATATGCATAGGCAGCCCTGCCCCTGTCCCAAAAGTCTACTATACGAAAATCTCAAAGAAAGTACACCAGACGGATATCCACTACCTCTCGAAGGTCGCTGAAGAGGCACTGACCCACAACAAATAGCAAGAAGGAATGGGCCACCTGAGATATGTTACCTGGGTTCTCCCCTGAGCCAACTTTCCACCATCGGGCACTAATCTCCCCTAGGTGGATGTGTGTCTGGTCAGCCTCAATGGTGATGCCGATTAGGTTTGCGAACTCCTGGACAGTCGGAGCCCTAGATAGAGTCATGGATCTACCACCGAATGGAATGCTTGTCAAGGCATAGAGGCACTGGGGCGTAATGGTGATCTCGCCAATAGGAAGATGGAAAGAATGAGTACTGGGCCACCACCGCTCCATCAGAGCCCCCGCCAGTGTCGGGTTAAACTTTCAGATCTCTACCAAAGCTAATCGGCCTAGGAATATTGCATCAACTATCTACTTTACTCTACGAGGAAGCATCTTGTGCCATGACTAAACCATGTTCGAATGGCCATACGAGGCCAAGGTAGGTGGTTCCTTCCCCTCATGCTAATGGAAATAAAAGACAGCAAAAATAAGCAAACAAAAAGCAAAACAACATAAAAAGAAAGACAAAGAAAAAAATAAAAGATAATCAAAATAATGAATACAATATAAAGACTTACCTAGGAACCCCATATGGAGTTGCAGATGTGATTCCAGTTGTTGTGAAGAGTCTGCACGGTGTGTCGGCCAGGCTCTCATCCATGTGGGAAAGATTGTTGTAGCTCTCAAGCTGAACTTCTCCCAAAGTTTTTCTCTTTCACCTTTTAGCCATATTTTTAGAAATTATAAGAAGCCCCAAAAAACCTTCCCAAATTACACAAAAGCCCATAAGAATATCAAATTCTCCAAATAACTCCTCACTCAAGAACAAGATGAAGATCTTCAAAAACTTCAAGAAAAAGATAAAGATCTTCAAGAAATTTAAGAACAAGATGAAGATCTTCAAGAACTTCAAGAGCAAGGTGAACAACTCCAAGAACAAGAAGGAAAACTTCAAGAAAAACGTCCAGGAATTCAAAACTCACTTAGAAAAGTTAGAATGAAGAATGAACAGGGGAGGGGACACATTTTATATAAAAAATTCATTCTCCCAAAAAAAAAAAAATTAAAGATTCCAAATCAAGCATCGAAATTCAAATCAAATTCCAAATCAAAAGCAAAGAGCAAAATTCCAAATGAAAGAACCAAAAATCAAGAATCAAGGAAAAATTAAGAAGAGACATAATTTCATTGACCCGGTGTAGACACCCAACTTTGTCACCCTCCTCTGGCTATGATGAAATATGGATCTTGGGTGCGACTTCTAGCTTCCGACCGATAGAGGTGCTGATGGAAACATTCCCCTACCCAAAACCCTAGAAATCCCTGTGTGAGAGAGAGGAAGGTCTAATTTTGACCTTTCATATATAAAGGAATCTGGTCAAGATGACCATACAGATAAATAGTGCTCAGAAACACAATTTTGACGATATATGATACATCAAAATTTGGTGATGGATCTTTGGCAATCATCCCCAAAAAATCACGCCTTTTCTCACATATGCCGTGCACATGGACAGTCCCACTGGAAACCTGAGAAAATCCCTCACCTAACCCAAACACCCTAAAATTCATTAAGATGACCGCACAAATGGATAGTGTACAGAAATACGATTTCGACGATATAAGTTATGCCAAATCGGACTGACAGATCTCCCGTAACCTTCCCTAGAATATCACATTTTTTCTACATGCATGTCATACACACCAGCTAAACCAGCTAGCCCAGCTTGGCCACACACCCCTACCGTGCAGTGTGTGCACCACTGTCACATGCTATGCATGCCCCTGCTATATGGCCGTGCACATTGTTCTTGCACCATGCGCAGGTGGCCCGCTCACCATACACATTGCCCACACACCCTCCCGTGCACACACCTGTTATGCACATTAGCCGCACACCCATGCATTCGCACACTCGTGACATCACCCACACTACCTGCCTAAACCTTTCTCTCTTCTGTCGCTTTTTTTAAAAACTACCTTTTCTAGCTAAACTTTCTCTCCTCCCACTTTTTCAAAAACTACCTTTTCCAGCTAAACTTTCTCTCTCCTCCTGCTTTTCTGAAAATTGCTCTTTCTGGCTAAACTTTCTCTCTCCTCCCATTTTTCCAAAATCTACCTTTTTCAGCTAAACTTTCTCTCTCCTCCAGCTTTCTCAAAAATTGCTTTTTCGGCTAAACCTTCTCTCGCCTACCACTTTTTTGAAAACTACCTTTTCTGGCCTAAACCTTTATCTCTCCTCTCGCTTTTCTAAAAATCACCTTTTTCTGGCTAAAGTTTCTCTCTCCTCTCTTTTTTCCAAAAATCACCTTTTTCTAGGTAAAATTTCTCTTTCTATTTTTTCTAAAAAGCCCCTTTTACCCACTGGACAAAAGCCCTCCCCACCCATTTTTGCCTTCAACCCCCCCTTTACCCATTGGACAAAAATCCTATCTCTTCACTTTAGGTAAGAGCCCCCCTTTCGTCCACTGGATAAAGGGATTCCCCCTCTCTTATTTGGCTGAAAAAACTATAAATTACCCCTTCCCTTAGAAAAAGGCACACCAGAATCCCCTTTTAGAGTGAAATTTTCCTCCCCTCCCCCCTCTTGATTTTCTTCTGATCTTCGGAGCGATCTTCATCAAGATCTGAAAACTCATTCGGATCTTCGAAGTGTTCTTTGGGATCTTAAAGATCTTCAATATTCTTAGTTAGATCTAGTTTTTAGCCAAAAATAGTATGTTCTTGAGCCACCACCCTTAAGTATTCTTGAGTGTTCTTGAGTGTTCTTGAGCGGTCTTGAGCGTTCTTGAGATAGAAATCCCCCCTTTTGAGGTTGTTCGGGTCTACAAAGAGATCTTTGTTAAGATCTGAAACTTTATTCGGATTTTCAAAGTGTTCTTCGGGACTTTAGAGTTCTTCAATCTATTTTTACGTTGGCCAGTTTCTTTTCATAAATAGCCTTTCCTAACCGAACCCTTGTCCGAGTGTCCCTGGAATATTTTTAGAAATAGCCATTCCCAGCAGAAGCTTTGTCAAAGTGCCACCTCAGCCTAGCCCTCTCTTAGCCTACCCCTAGTGAAGCTCTGCCAGAGTATCACCTCATCCCAAGCCCAGAAATAGCCTTCCCTAGCCGATGCTCTGTCCGAATCCAAAATCTAAAATAACCCTTCCTAGTCGAACCCCTATCCGAGTGTCCCTGGAATATTTTCAGAAATAGCCATTCCCAATGAAAGCTCTGTCAAAGTGCCACCTCAGCCTAGCCCTCCCTTAGCCTATCGCCAGTGGAAGCTCTACTAGAGTGCCTCCTCATCCCATACCCAGAAATAGCCTTCCCTAGCCAAAGCTCTCTCCGAATCCAAATCTAAAAGTGACTATTCCTAATCAAAACTCTGTTTGGATACCATCACAATCAGCAACACTCAAAAAAGGAAGTTGGAGGTCAAGACCATGTTCCCCTGAGCCGGGAGAACAAGAAAGACAATCCGAGCCAATACCAATCAGGGGCCCACCCCTCTTGATCCAAAACAGGGGTCAAATTCAGGTATAATCTTTCACCTCATTTAAGTCTAATGTAGACTTTAAATAAACCTTGTCTTAGTGTATATAGTATAGTATATTGAATTCAATTAATGTATATATGTGTGATAACTTAGCCATACATGTGGAATAATAATAATTAAGAAAAATGTTTGTTCTCAAGCATCTAGCAAGAAGACCGGTTAAACTAGGTAGATTAGGTGCTTAACACCTTCCCAACTCTGTAACCCGACACTTACCCCAAATCTTTAGATCAGACCAAATTTTGGGCCCTTTTCTTAGGAATCGGGCCCACCCTCGGGTCCTAGGCCCATAACCCTAGGTGCTATATGTAAATGGAAGAACATTTTCCACCACATTTGTTTGAAAACTTGTTTGGCTAGCCCCATGTTTGTAATTGTATTCGCTAACTGCATCATGCATCGTGCTCAAAGTGAAATCATTTGACGAGGGACTCCCTGTTATGCTCGCACCCTCAGGGAGGTCAGCTCATGTCATGGAGAGTACTCTGAGAGAAAATGATACCCGCTTCCTATACAAGAGTGGAAGGTATTGTCAAATGACAAGGATGTTGTATTTGTGCCAGCACTGTCAGGGAGGTCCGTGCACTTTATAGCATTCTGAGATCAAATGCTTCATCAAATCGCGAGGATATCTATACTTGTGCCAGTACCCTCGGGGAGGTCCAAGCACTTTATGGAATTCTGAGATCAAATAATGGTTACCCTACATTACACTTTTGCACACAATCACTCATGGTTCCACCACCCCGTGGCCAATTACTTAACCTCGTATGTAGTCATGAGTAATGGGAAAGGAAGTCACCCCCTTGATCTCGTACCTATGCGTATATCAAAAGGATCATGTACCTTGTGTATATAGATCCTATCAAGGAAGCCTTGTTGGTCCTATTACATCGACCGCATGCTCGCATCATGTAGAAAATAGATGAAGAAGCTAGGAGCGCCACAAGCTAATTGTAGAACTTGTTTGCGGTCTTTAAAAGGAATGTTCCAACATTATATTCTCATTATAAATAATTGCTTTCCTAAAGTGGGTTTTGGATAAAAGGTGTTCCTCCTCCTTAAGGAAAAAGTCCAGATACGTGACTCAAGAGCAATCTTGCTAGGGTCACGTCAAGTCCCAAGAAGTCCGGAGAAAATCAGGAGGAAGGACACCTAGTAGAAAAAGAGCAAGGAAAGCATGACTTTATTACATGGAATGTGTCTTATGGGAATGTTCTCAACAAGCCATTTGTATGAACATCCCCCTTATATTATTGGGTGGACCAAGGGCATTAAACCCTATCCACCCCTACCATTTAGCGGCTGACCTTGGATGAATTAACTTTTGTTAATTTAGTGAATGTATGAACAAGGGGTTGGGAATTCAAGAATCCTAAAATAGACCACTTTTGGTTCAGGCACAATTCCACACCTCAAGTATTCACCGCGGTCCCTTTGGACTTGTTAGGGTAATCGATTGACTCGCCTAAATCTAGAATCACCTCTATCATCTCTTCAAGATTGTCTACTACCAGGTGATTACAGCCCAATAAGCATGGATCCACCTAACATGGAAACTCTCGAACAGGCCTGGGTCTGCCCCATAGAGACATTGCAAATAGAAATGGCTAAAGTCAAAAGAGGGATAGCTTAGATACTGCATACAGTTCAGAACCTTCCTAGAGTTGATCCCAGGAATGAGCCAGCATCGGCTGCGGGAGATGTGGAATAGAATGGAGCTGTAGGTCATTGTGGGAATTCTTCCCGAGCTGACTCATGGGAACCAGAGCATGTCTGGCCAACCGGTCAGAGAGGATCTTCACCTACCAGTCCTAATGGTCAATGATGGGCCTATTCCATGGTCCCTCCTCCTAGGGTAGGGATCAAAGATGAAGAAGAGGAATTTGCAGTACACGTCCGATTTGAGCCTCTAGAGACAGAGAAAGAAAGGAAGCTCAGAGAGCAGTTAGAGAAGTTGGAGAGCATGATTTGAGTAAGAAAAGGCCCAGAAGGCCAAGTAGTGGATTCTAAAGAAATGAGTTTCTTCTCTGGAGCAAGAATTCCATAAAAATTTAAATGGCAGATTGATAGATTTGATGGGTTAGGAGACCACAAGGCTCATCTCTAGGTTTTCCTCAGCATCACCATGTCATGGCAACTTGCAGATAACCAGATGGGGCAAGCCTTCATGTTAATCCTATCAGGACCAGCACTGAGGTGGCTCACATTGTTGGAGTCATCACAAACTCAGAATTAGGCAAAGGTAGTGAAGGCCTTCACTAAACAATACTCATACAATACTAAGGTGCATATGAAACGTTGGGAGCTTGAGACGTTTAGACATCAACCTAAAGAAGGATTCACCGCCTTCTTGATGATATTCAAAGACAAGGCCGCCAAGATGGCAAATAGGCCTTCAGAAGCAGAGTAGGTAGAGATGTTAATAGAGAACTTGTCAAAGCCATATTATGATGTTCTTTACTATCAGCATTTGTAAACTTTTGATGCCTTGATAGCCATCAGCACACGGGTGGAGAATAGACTTCCAAGAGAGACCCAGTATCAAGGATCCTCCTAAGATGCAACCATGAACACCCGAGTTGGACGGGGAAAGGTTATGAAAACTAATATGATGAGCATAGTTCAGCATCAGTCTCACGAGCCAGCTCTTCACAACACTTCATAATACAAGCAGATGCACCAACCCAGAAGGCTCCTCACCTAAGAAGGTAATTTTCTGATTTGGGAATGCCCATAACAGCCGCATATGAGAAGTTAAAGAAGCAAGGATTGCTAGGGACAGTGATGCCAAGAGTGATTAGCAACCCTCCTCCAGCTTGGTATAGGGATCATGAGTATTGTGCCTACCACACTCAGAAGAGGCACAATACTAAAAGGTGTTTGGGTTTACAGTATGCAATTCAGGACTTGGTAGACAATGGAACCATTTAGATCAAGATCAAGCAGCCTCCCAATATTAATACCAGCCCACTCCTTGATCATGTGAACAATCTGGATAAAGAAACTATGGAGAGTGACCCCACTCAACTCATTGTAACTAGAGCTTGGAAGAATCATATGAATGCCTGTGCTTATAGGAAAATCATGAGTCAAAGGGTTGGAGTCATAAGAGCCCCAGGAGAAGAGAATCATCAGAGCAAGAGTTAGAAGATCGGGTGCTCCCGTCCATCCCTCCTCATCAAAAGAATCCACCGCATCGTATTACCAGCCTCCACCACAGTATCAGCCTCCACCGTATTATTAGCCTCCTCCATATCATCAACCTTTCCCCCACCATCAAAGTGGAGGAACCTCTTCATCCTATCACCCCCAATCTTCATATCCTACCCCTCACATTACATCATCTTCATACCATCCCATCACCCTCATCACCCTCGTACCAATTCCATTCTCAATGTTCGGAATATAACCCAAAAGAAGGATGGACGGATGGGTACGATTGGAAGGATATGCTTGCACTACCAGATTCCTTAAAGATGACTTCATCAATAGGGTTAGTAAATGCGTTAGGGGAAGACCAGGAGAGTGATCCCACTTCACTAATTCATCTTGCTGTAACTTCAACAATGATAGACTAACCTTATGGAAATCTTCCGGTCCGTATGCTCTGAATACTATGAGTATTTGGATGCCGAAGAATTTGATAGCCCTGAAGAATCTGATGAAGAACCAAGAAAGAGTGAAATCAACAAAGAAGAGGATGATGACGATGACGATGACGATGACGATGACGATGACGATGAAGACAAAAATGAAGATGAGAAGGATGGAGATAACTCTGATTCTTGAGTGGATGATGGGTATCTAGACTGGGATGACTACCAAAGGCCTTGGTACAAAGATTATGATGATGAGTTAAAATATTACTCACCAAAACATCCGACATGTTTCTCAGTCCTCAGTCTACGCCATTAGCAATGATGACCTGATAGCTGATCCAACAAGTGAAATTTACCCTTCCTTATGCAAGGAGGGAGATGATTCTACATCAGATTCAGAGAATGAGGGGGAATCTGGAGAGCCAACCCAAGTTTACATGGACGAACAGTACTCCACATTTGAGTTGGAAGAAAAATTATGTGAAGTGTATTCCAACACATTGAGAATGCAAGAAAGTGTAGAAGAAATTGAAAAAATTTAGGGGAAGTAACTTTAGTGATCTTTACTATCAGGAGCAACTGGATGATCTGGAGGAAATAGGACCAAATGACACAATCGCAGAGGCGGTAGACGCTACATTCCAATAGCTTTCCAGTGCAGTCAAGAAGCTACGAGCCAGGGCAGTGGATATTTGTGGAGGTCCTCAACTTCCCACTCCAAGGAGAGAAGGAGAATCAGAAGAAGATGATTCTATGGTGGGGATAATCATCCTAACCAATAGTGATGATGAAGATAGTAATCCCACCAAGATTATTGTGAAGAAACTAATCAACGTGATGGAAACTAGAACTGGGAAAGACTACAAGGGCAAGGCTCTAGCAGTAGAGCAGCTAAGGGCTAATGAGGTTGGAACTAGTAGCATAAAGAAAGAGCCAGAGAACCCAGTCTTGGCTCAAATCAATAATTCCCATGCAAAAATCTCCATTTGGGGATTGTTGATGGCGTCCCCTTTGTACTGTGAAGCAGTCTTGAGGTCTCTCACTAATATGCAAGTGCCAATCAAGACAAATCTGACTCACCTCACACATATAGTAGGAGCAACATATATAGTGTAGTCCCTGATGTTCTTGGATTCTGAGCTTCCTAAGGAAACCTAACAAAATCAGGCTCTCCACTTGCGCAGCCATTGCCAAAGAAGCTCCAAAGGAGAGAATCCCAGCTAACTATGAAGCCATTTGGAATCCACCAGTGAATCAGATAATGAAGAACATGCAATATTTTCCTAGCATGGGACTGGGGAAATATCACCAAGGAGTTCCAAAGTAGCCTAGTTTGGCGGTGAACAAAGTAAAGAATGGTCTCGAGTAGACTCCTCCAACTGTCAAAAGGTAGAAAGTGCTGAGGATGACTAGGAAGATCTCTGTTACATACTACCCTACTCTCAATGGATACTTTGTGAAAGGAGAGGATTTCCCTTTTAGTGGGAATGTAGAGCCGTGGTTTGATGAAACTGCGACTAAGATGCAACCAGGACTTGAAATTTTCTTCCAAGGCGAGTTTGATTGGGTACCTCATAAAGTGGAACAATAGAAAATGCTACTAAAAGAAGGTAACCAAGACAGTTACATCTCTGGGATAGCAGAAATTGCACTGATTAAGACTGGGTCTTTCTCTGGTAATCCTACAACATTGATCCAATCAAAGGAGGAACCTAGTCCTCGAGTTCTCATGAAGAGAGAAGAAGAGAAAAAGATAAGGCTCACCTGGAGTTTGCCACTTCCCATTGAGTTGAAAGGTTTTATTTGCTCCCTCCTACAAAAGCCAAAAGCCCGAGAGTTGTATGAGCTCAAGCCCCATCCTTTCATAAGAAGAAGTGTGTATGCAAAACAAAGGAGAGCACGGAGGATGATGGTTTGTATGTACTGTGCCCAAACCAATTGCAATGGGAAGGCTCAGGAAGGTGGTCAAAGATGTGACCGAGGTACCGGGATGGCATCCTTCAATAGGCTCGAAAAGTGTAGACACCCAATTTTGTCACCCTCCTCTGGCTATGATGAAATATGGATCTTGGAACCGACTTTCGACTTCCGACCGACAGAGATGTTGATGGAAACATTCCCCTACCTAAAACCCTTGAAATCCCTACGCGGAAGAGAGAAAGGTCTAATTTTTACTTTTTATATATGAAGGAATGAAGGAATCTGGTCAAGATGACCATATAGATGAATAGTGCTCAAAAATACAATTCTGGCGATATATGATATGCTAAAATTGGACCAACGGATCTCTGGCAATCATTCCCAAAAAATCACATTTTTCCACATGCATGTCGTGCCTTCCCACACATATGCCATGCATATGGATAGTCCCACTGGAAACCTGAAAAAATCCCTCACCTGACCCAAACACCCTAAAATTCATCCCCTACCTACCCAGATAACCCCGAAACACTCTCGAGTCTGAAACCCTAGAAATCCCTGCACGGGAGAGAAGGGGTCCAATTTTGACTTTTCATATATGAAGAAATCTAGTCAAGATGACCATATAGATGGATAACGCTCGAAAATACGATTCCGATGATATATGGTATGCCAAAATCGGACCAACAGATCTCCGACAATCTTTCCCAAAAAATTACATTTTTTCGTGCGCATGTCGCGCACACCAGCCACCCAACCAGCCACCCACCCACCCAACTGGCTAGCCCAGCCAAGCCCATCCTAGCCACACACCTATGCACGGGCCTGCCGCACATTGTGCACGGCCCTGCCGCATGCTGTGCGCAGGTCTGTTGCATGAAGTGCACGGATCTGCAGCACGCTGTGCACGGGCCTATCACATGTGCATGGGTCTGCTACATGCTGTGTACAGGTCTGTTGCACGCAGTGCACGGGTCTGCAGCACACTGTGCGCGGGCCTATCGCATGTTGTGCATGGGCCTATCGCACACTGTGCTCGGCCCCACTGCATGCTGTGAGCAGGTCTGCTGCACACTGTTCATGGGCCTGCCGCACCCTGTGTGAGGCCTGCTGCACACTATGCTCGACCCTGCCGCAAACTGTGCGCTGGCCTTCCGCACGCTGTGCATGGCCTTGCCGCATAGTGTGCGGGCCCCAGCCGCACACCGTGCACACTGTGCCCGCACACCGTGCACATGCTCGCACACCATGCACACTATGCTCACACACCGTGCACATGGCCCACACACCTTGCACATTGCCCACACACCCATGCATTCGTGCATCTGTTACATCACCCGCACCCTTAGCAAAACATTCTCTCTCCTCTCACTTTTCCAAAAGCTGCCTTTTACGGTAAAACTTTCTCTCTCCTCCCACTTTTTTTAAAACTACCTTTTTTGGTAAAACCTTCTCTTTCCTCCTGCTATTCTGAAAACTACCTTTTCAATCAGACCTTCTCCCTCCTCCTGCTTTTCTAAAACTACCTTTTTTGAAAAAACCTTCAATCTCCTCTTACTTTTTTGAAAACTACCTTTTCTGGTAAAACTTTTTCACTCCTCCCGCTTTTTTCGAAAACTACCTTTTCCAAATTTTCTCTCTCCTCTTGCATTTTCAAAAATTGCCTTTTTTGATAAAAATTTCTCCCACCCCCCGCTTTTCTGAAAATCACCTTTTTTCCAAGCTAAAATTTCTCTCCTCCCATTTTTTCTGAAAACCGCCTTTTACCCACTGAACAAAAGCCCTCCCCACCCATTTTTGCCTTCAGCCCCCCCTTATACCCATTAAACAAAAATCATATCTCTTCACTTTAGGCAAGAGCCCCCCTTTCGCCCACTGGATAAAAGGATTCCCCCCTTCTACTTGGTTGAAAAAAAACTATAAATTCCCCCCTCCTTTAGAAAAAAGGAGACCAACAGACACCTAAATCCCCTTTCAGAGTGAAATTTTCCTCCCCTCCCCCCTCGGGATTTTCTTCTGATCTTCAGAGCGATCTTCGTCAAGATTCAAAAACTCATTCAGATCTTCGAAGTGTTCTTCAAGATCTTAAAGATTTTCCATCCAAATTCTTAGTTAGATCCAGTTTTTAGCCAAAAATATTATGTTCTTTACCCACCTCCCTTGAGTGTTCTTGAGCGTTCTTGAGATAGAAATCCCTTTTTTTTCGGTTCTTCGGGTCTACGAAGAGATCTTTGTTAAGATATGAAACTCTGTTCGGATCTTCAAAGTGTTCTTCGGGACTTTGGAGTTCTTCAATCCATTTTTAGGTTAGCCCATTTTTTTTTAGAAATAGCCTTTCCTAGCCGAACCTTTATCTGAATGTCCCTGGAATATTCCAAAAATAGCCATTTATAGCGGAAGCTCTGCTGAAGTGCCACCTCAGCCTACCCTCCCTCAGCCTATCCCCAACAAAAGTTCTGTCGGAGTGCCACCTCAGCCTACCCCTCCCTTAGCTTATCCCCAGTGGAAGCTCTACCAGAGTGCCACCTCATCCCAAGCCCAGAAATAGCTTTTTCTAGCCAAAACTCTGTCCGAGTGTCATTGGAATATTTCTAGAAATATCCATTCCCAGTAGAAGCTCTACCGAAGTGCCACCTCAGCCTAGCCCTCCCTTAGCCTATCCCGAACGGAAGCTCTGCCGGAGTGCCACCTCATCCCAAGCCCAGAGATTGCCTTCCCTAACTGAAGCTCTATCTGAATCCAAAGCCAAAAATAGCCTTCCCTAGCCGAAGCTCTATCCAAATCTGAAAGCGACCGTTCCTAGCCAGAACTCTGTCTGAATACCATCATAATTAGCATCTCTCAAGAAAGAAAGTTGGAGGTCAAGACCATCTTCCCCTGGGCCAGGAGAATCTGAAAAAATAATCCGAGCCGGTACTAATCAGGGGCCCACCCCGCTTGACCTGAAACAGGGGTCAAATTTAGGTATAATCTCTATCCTCATTTAAGCATAATGTAGATATCTAATAAGCCTTGTTTTATTGTATATAATAGTTTGAATTCAATTAATGTATATATGTATGATAATTTAGCCATACATGTGGAATAGTAATAATTGTGGAAAATGTTCTTTTTCAAGCATCTAGTAAGAAGACCAGTTGAACCAAGAAAATTACCACACACTAAGACGACTAGCGTGGTCCTTCCCCTTGATAAATCAGCCACATATCTAGGGTTTACCACATCATCACTATTTGATCAAGGTGTGGCCACCGTCTCAATTGGGTCAGTTTTAAGTATGTCCAAGTTCCATAGAGATTTGTAGTCCCTCGGAACACAACTCCCTTATGAGGTGGAAGACAAGACAGATAAAGCACCTACAAAAGCTATGCCTGTCAATCGAGTAGGTGATTTTGGATCTGCTCCTGGGATTTCGGGTCGTTTTACTCTCTTTCAAACAGTAGACTTTTCAACCATTTTTACTCATGCTAGTGCCCCTAGAAATTCTTAGATTTCTTGTAATATGAGATTGAATGCCATAACTCTTATTTGTATTTTATTTTTTATTGGTGCTGCTGGGAAATCTGCATAGATAGGATCGCATACTTGGTCACCCAATGCTATGGAGGGTCCCACTCCAGTATCTGCTTCGATTCATGTAGCTACTATGGTAACAACTGGCGTTCAATGAAAGTGCCTTTTCATTCTTTCATATACTAGGGGATTCTACTTGAAAAAGAAAGTGTTCCATACGAAAAAATTCGGGCCCATAGCCTTGGGCTCCAGTGCACGAGATCTTGTAGCACTTACGAATGAGATCCTATCAATTAGTATTACACAGAAGAAAGAAATTATAGACACTAATGCAAAAAAGTGCTTAACTCCTTCCCAACTCTGTTATCTGACACTTACCCCAAATCGCTGGACCAGACCAAATTTTGGGCCCTTTTCTCAGTAATCGGGCCCACCCCCAGGTCCTAGGCCCATAATCCTAGGTTATGACTCCAAACCCTATTTACATGATCCCGATCCCAGAATTTGACCGTCATCAAAACCCCTGTCTCAAAGGATGAATTTTATACTCTTGCAAAATAGGCCTCCACATATCTCCAAGTGGTGATACGATGGTGCAGGGCCCACAAGGGAAGCACACACGACTCGAACCCCTCCCCCTCACCATGAGGTGAAGGGAGAGAGAAGAGAAAGGATATAGATTCACCTCTGGCCGCTACCCTCACAGTGGCGACTCCACTAGGGATAAATGTCAAGCTTTTAATACTAGATGCTACCTTTAAATGCAAGAACATTTTCCAACACATTTGTTTGAAAACGTGTTTGGCTAACCCTATGTTTGTAATAGTATTCTCTAACTACATCAAGCATCATACACGAAGTGAAATCATTTGGTGAGGGACTCCCTGTCATGCCCACACCCTCGGGGAGGTCAACGCATGTTATGGAGAGTACTCTGAGAGA
The DNA here is from genome assembly GCF_013358625.1 of Macadamia integrifolia. NCBI lineage: Eukaryota > Viridiplantae > Streptophyta > Magnoliopsida > Proteales > Proteaceae > Macadamia > Macadamia integrifolia. The sequence continues at coordinate 170,245 of NW_024870486.1, forward strand.
AAATGATACCCACTTCCTATACAAGAATGAAAGGATTTGTCAAACAATGAGGATGTTGTATTTGTGCCAGTACCCTCGGGAAGGTCCGTACACTTTATAGCATTCTGAGATTGAATGCGTCATTAAACGGCGAGGATGTCCGTATTCGTGCTAGCACCCTTGTGGAGTTCCGAGCACTTTATGGCATTTTGAGATTGAATGATGGTTACCTTACATTACTCTTTTGCACAAAATCACTCACGGTTCCACCACCCCGTGGCCAATTGCCTAACCTCATGTGTAGTCATGAGTAATGGGCAAGCAAGTCACCCCCTTGATCTTGTACCTATAGGTATATCAAAAAGATCATGTACCTTACGTATATAGATCCTATCAAGGAAGTCTTGTTGGTCCTATTGCATCCACCGTATGCTCGCATCATGTAGAAAATAGATGAAGAAGCTAGGAGCGCCACAAGCTAATTGTAGAACTTATTCGCAGTCTTGAAAAGGAATGTTCCTACACTATATTCTCATCATAAAGAATTGCTTTCCTAAAGTGGGAATTTGGATAAATGGTGTCCCACCTCCTTAAGGGAAAAGTCCAGATACATGACTCAAAGGCAATCCCGCCAAAGTCACGTCAGGTCCCTAGAAGTCCCGAGAAAATCAGGATGAAAGACTGCTAGTGGGAAAAGAGCAAGGAAAGCATGACTTTATTACATGAAATGTCTTATGGGTATATTCTCGACAAGCCATTTGTATGACTCTCCCACTTATGACATTGGGTGGACCAGGGGCATCAAACCCTATCCACCCCTATCATTAAGTGGACTAAATTTGGATGGATCATTGGCTGATAATCTATTGAATGTGTGAACAAGGGGTTGGGAATTCAAGAACCCTAAAATAAACCAATTTTATTTTAGGCACAATTCCACATCTCAAGTATTCACCATGGTCCCTTTGGAAGCGTCAGGGTAATCGGTTGACCCACCCAAATCCAGAATAACCTCTGTCATCTCTTAGAGATTGTCTACTACGAGGTGATTACAGCCCAGTAAGCATGGATCCACCTAACACAGAAACACCCGAATAGGTCTGGGTTCATCCCGTGGAGACCTTACAGATAGAAATGGATGAAGTTATAAGATGGAAAGCTCAGATACTGCATACATTTCAAAACCCTCCCAGAGCTGATCCTAGGAATAAGCCAGCATCGAAAACGGGAGATATGGACCTACAGGTCATCGTGGGAATTCTTCCTGAGTCAACTCAAGGGAACCAGAGTATGTACGACTAACCGATTAGAGAGGATCTTCACCTACTCATCCCAATGGTTAACGAGGGCCTATTCTAAGGTCCCTTGTAGTGATCATAGATGAAGAAGAGGAATTCACAGCACATGTTCGCATTGAGCCCCCAAAGACAGAGAAGGAAAGCAAGCTTAGAGAATAGAGAGAATAGTTAGAGAAGTTGGAGAGTATGATTCAAGCAGGAAAGGGCTCAGAAGGCCAAGCAGTGGATTCTGAGGAAATGAGTTTCTTCTATAGAGCAAGAATTCCAAAAAAATTCAAGTGGCAGACTGATAGGTCTGATGGGTCAGGAGACCCCAAGGCTCATCTCAAGGTCTTCCTCAGCATCCCAGAGTCATGGTAACTTGCAAATAACCAGATGGTGCAAGCCTTCATCTTAACCCTATCGAGACTAGCACTGAGGTGGGTCACATAGTTAGAGTTATCACAAACTCAGAATTGGGTGACAGTGGTGAAGGCCTTCACAAAATAATACTTCTATAATACTAAGGTGGATGTGAAACGTTGGGAGCTTGAGACGTTGAGGCAGTAGCCTAAGGAAGGATTCACCACCTTCTTGATGAGATTCAGAGACAAGACCACCAAGATGGCATATACGCCTTTTGAAGCAGAGCAGGTAGAGATGTTAATAGAGAACTTGTCAAAGCCCTATTATAATGTTCTTTACTGTCAACATTAGAAAAATTTTGATGCCTTGATAGCCACCAGCCCACGGATGGAGAATAGAATTTTAAGAGAGGCCCTGTATCAAGGATCCTCCCAAGATGCAAGCAAAAACACCCAAGTTGGATGGGGAAAGGATCCAGAATCTAATATGGTAAGTGCAGTTCAACAGTCAATCTCACCAGCCACTTCTTCACAGCTCTTCATAATACAAGCAAATGCACCAGCCCAGATGGCTCCTCTCCCAAGAAGGCAGTTTTTTGATCTAGAATGCCCATAACAACCGCCTATGAGAAGTTAAAGAAGCAAGGATTGCTAGGGACAGTGGCTCCAAGAGTGATCAACAACCCTCCTCCAGCTTGGTATAGGGATAATGAGTATTGTGACTACCACACTTGAAAGGGGCACAATACTGAAAGATGTTTGGGTTTACAACATGCAATTCAAGACTTGGTAGACAATGGAACCATTAAGGTCAAGATCAAGCAGTCTCCCAATATCAATACCAACCCGCTCCCTAATCATGTGAACAATCTGGATGAAGAAAGTACAAAGAGTGACCCCACTCAACTCATTGTACCTAGAGCTCAGAAGAATCATATGAATGCTCGTGCTTATAGAAAAATCATGAGTCAAAGGGCTGGAGTCATAAGAACCCCCAAAAGAAGAGAATCATCAGAGGAAGAGTCAAAAGATCGGGTGCCCCCCATCCATCCCTCCTCATCAGAAGAATCCACCGCACCATATTACCAGCCTATGCCACATTGTCAGCCTCCGCCATATCATCAACCCTTTTTCCCACCATCAAAGTGGAGGAACCTCTTCATCCTATCACCTCCAATCTTCATATCCTACCTCTCACATTACATCATCTTCATACCATCCCACTTCATATCCTTCATCACCCCCATACCAATCCCATTCTCAATGTTTAGTGGATAACCCAAAAGAAGGATGGACGAACCTGTATGATTGGATGGATATGCTTACACTACCAGATTCCCTAAAGATGACTTCATCAACAGGGTCAGTAAATGCATTAGGGGAAGACCAGGAGAATGATCCCACTTTTCTAATTCAGCCTACTGTAAATTTAAACGACAATCTAGAGTTAATTGAAGAGATTACAGCTAATCTTCACAGAGCAGTAACCACATTGGCCATAGGGGAGTAGATCAAAGAGTACACTTCCTTAATCCACATAAGGAGTGACACAGATGATGATGAGTCAGGACTGGTCCAAATTTGAGCTAGTAATGATAGGACCAACCCTATGGAAATCTTCTGGTCAGTACGCTCTGAATACTATGAGTGTTTGGATGCCAGAGAATATGATGGTCTTGAGGAATCTGATGAAAAATCAAGGGGGAGTGAAATCAGTAAAGAAGAGGATGATGACGATGACGATGAGGACAAAAATGAATATGAGAAGGATAGAGATGACTCTGAGGAGGATGGGTATCCATACTGGGATGGCTACCGAGGGCCTTGGTATAATAATGAGTCAGAATAGTACTCACCAGAACATCCGACATGTTTCTCAATCTATGCCATTAGCAATGACGACCTAATAACTGATCCAACAGGTAGCATTTACCCTTCCCTATGCATGGAGGGAGATGATTCCACATCAGATTCAGAAAATGAGGGGGAATCTGGATAGCCAGCACAAGTTTATATAGATGAATAGTACTCTATGTCTGAGTTGGAAGAAAAACTATGTGAAGTGTATTCCAACACATTGAGGATGTAGGAAAGGGTAGAAGAAATTGAAAAAATGTTAGGGGAAGTAACCATTAGTGATCTATACTACCGAGAGTAATTGGATGATCTAGAGAAAATAGGACTGGATGACATAATCGCAAAGGTAGTAGACATTGCATTCCAATAGCTTTTGAATGCAGTTAAGAAGCTATGAGCTAAGGCAGTGGATATTTGTGGAGGTCCTTGACTTCCCACCCCACACAAGGAAGGATAATCAGAAGAAGATGATTGTATGGTGGGGATAATCACCCTTACCAATAGTGATGATGAAGATAGTTCTCCTACCGAGATTATTGTGAAAAAACCAATCAATGTGATGGAAACTAGAAGTGGGAAAGACTACAAGGGCAAGGCTCTAGCAATAGAGCAACCAAGGGCTAATGTGGCTAGAACTAGCAGCTTAAAGAAAGATCCAGAGAACCCAGTCTTGGCTCAACTCAAGAAATCCCAAGCAAATATCTCCATTTGGGGATTGTTGATGGTGTCCCCTTCGTGCCGTAAAGCAGTCTTGAAGTCTCTCGCTAATGTGCAAGTGCCGATCGAGATAAATCTGATGTGCCTCGCACATATAGTAGGAGCAACATACGCATTGCAGTCCCTGATGATCTTAGATTCTGAGCTTCTAAAGAAAACCCAACACAATTGTCTGATGTTCTTGAATTCTGAGCTTCCTAAGGAAATCCAACACAATTAGGCTTTCCACATTACAGTTGAATGCCTTGACAAAGTGGTTCCCTAGGTTCTTGCTGACAATGGGTCCACTTTGAATGTGCTACCATTGAGATCAGCAAAGAGTATCGGTGTCAACTTGGAAGAAATAAGGCCAACCACCCAAACCATAAGGGCATACGATAATACCAAGAGGAAGATCCTTGGTGTCATTATCCTTGATATAAAAATTGACCCGGTGAAGTTTAATGTTGATTTCCAAGTCATTAATATACCTATAACTTTTAATATGCTCTTAGGAAGGCCTTAGTTGCATCCTGTGAAGGCGGTGTCCTCTAGCCTCTATCAAAAAATGAAGTTCATCACGAGGGGAAGGTGGTCTTAGTGGCTAGAGATCTTGAAGTGGTTAACACTACGACCAACATTGAAAATGGGGAAGAACAAGACCAGGTGGTTCAACTGAGTGATTTTAAAATAGACAACACTTGCACAGCCATTACCAAAGAAGCTCCAAAGGAGAAAATCTTGGCTAACTATAAAGCCATCTGGAGTCTGCCAGTGAATCAGATGATGAAGAACATGCAGTATTTCCTTAGCATGGGACTAGGGAAATATCACCAAGGAGTTCCAAAGCAGCCTAGTTTGGCAGTGAACAAAGGAAAGAATTGTCTCGGGTACACTCCTCCAACTGTCAAAGGGTAAAAAGTGCTGACGATGACTGGGAAGGCCTCTGTCACTTACTACCCTACTCTCAATGGGTACTTTGTGAAAGAAGGAGAGGATTTCCCCTTTTGTGGAAGTGTGGAGTCGTGGTTTGATGAAATCACCGCCAAGATGCATCCAGGACTTGAAATTTTCTTCCAAGATGAGTTCGATTGGGTGACTCATGAAATGGAACAATAAAAATGCTAGTCAAAGAAGGTGGCCAAGACAGTTGCATCATTGGGATAATAGAAATTGCACTGATTGAGACTGGGTCTTTCTCTGATGATCCTATAATATTGATCCAATCAAAGGAGGCACCTAGTCCTTGAGTTCTCATAAAGAGAGAATGAGAGAAGAAGATAAGGCTCACCTAGAGTCTGTCGCTTCCCATTGATTTGAAAGGTTTCATTTGCTCTCTCCTATAAGAGTCAAGATCCCAAGAGTTACATGAGCTTAAGTCCCACCCTTTCAGAGTAAGAAGTGTGTACATAAAATAGAGGAGAGCATAGAGGATGATGCTTTGTATATACTATGCCCGAACCAATTGCAACGAGAAGGCTCATGAAGGTGGTCAAAGATGTGACCAAGGTACCAGGATGGCATCCCTCAGCAGGCTCGAAGAGATGGACTTCATAGAAAAGGGATTGAGCAATCTCCACTGATCTTCACCCCTCAAAAAATTCAGCTTCCGAGAGCATGAGATTGTTCAGTTGGTATTCATGAAGAAGCAGGCACCTGTCCAGAGGAAACATGACACCACTAAAGAAATAGCAGCAACTTTCTCAGAAGGCAAAGAAGGCCCTTTACCACATCTCCTCATCCATCAAGCCACTAAACCACTTCTGAACTGGACAAGCATTGGGGAAAACTTCAAGTTTGCTCATGCTTTTGAGTCAACTAGCTTGATTACCCCTAGTGAAAGCATCAAGCCAATTATCGAGTCGATAGTCGAATCTATTGTTTATGATTCTATGTTAATCTCCCCTTTTGAGAAGAGTCCAAAGTCCTTGTATGACGAGTCTGTTACTCCTTTCACGAATGAAATTTCTGATTTCAAGTATGACTTGCCTCCTTTTTCTAATGATGATCTTAATAAATATCAAGAATTTATAAAAAAAATGCAAACCAAAGAAAGCCCAACCCATCTGTGAGGATACTTTGGTTATTAATCTAGGAACCGACTAATGCCTTCGAGAGGTAAAAATTGGCACTACCCTTGATGACAAAGAAGTAGAACAGATGAGTAATCTTTTGAAGGAATTCACTGAGGGTTTTGCTTGGTCTTAAGAGGATATGCTTGCTATTGAACCAAACATTGTGTAGTATTGATTGTCGACTTAGACTAGGGCAAAGCGGGTAAAACAAAAGCTCTGAAGAATGCAGCCAGAATGGAGTGAGAAGATCAGAGAAGAAGTTGTGAAGCAATGAAATGTGGGGTTCCTACAAGTGGCAAAGTACTCCCAATGGTTGGCCAATGTTATACCAGTATCGAAGAAAGATGGAAAGGTACTAATATGCGTAGACTTCTGAGATCTTAACAAAGTAAGCCCTAAAGATGACTTCCCATTACCTCACATTGATGTATTGTTGAAAAATACGGCAGGGCATGCTTTATTATCATTCATGGATGGATTCTCAGGACACAACCAAATAAGCATGCACCCAGAAGATCGTGAGAAAACTGCCTTCACCACTCCGTGGAGAACCTATTGTTACAAGGTGATGCCTTTTGTACTGAAGAACGCTGGGGCAACCTATCAAAGGGCAACTATGGCCATATTGCATGACAAAATGAACAAAGATGCGGAAGTCTATGTGGACGACATGATAGTAAAGTCTAAAGATCGGCAAGGGCATATTCCCGCACTGAGGTGATTCTTTGAAAGAATTTAGAAGTATCAGCTAAAGTTGAACCCTAAGCAGCGTGTATTCAGGGCAACGATGGGGAAGTTGTTACGCTTCTTTGTGAGTGAAAGAGGCATTGAAGTCGACCCTATCCAGAACAAGGCAATTCAGGAAATTCCCACGCCTTAGACTGAGAAGCAAATACGAGGATTTTTTGGTCACATCCAATATATTAGCAGATTTATAGCTCAGTTGACTATAATCTGTGAACCAAATTTCAAGTTGCTGAAGAAGGATCAGCCCATGGAGTTGAATAACCAATGCCAAAAAGCTTTCAACTAGATTAAGAGTACCTTATGTACCCACCAATATTGACACCACCAATGGAATGAGAACCACTTCTATTGTATATATCCGTGGGAGAGTATTCCATGGGCTCTTTGCTAGCACAAAAGGAAACAAAAAAAGGGGCAGAGCACGCCATATATTACCTCAACAAGAAGTTTCTGGAATATGAGACCCTGTACACATCTTTGGAAAGAACTTATGCTGCGTTGATTTGGGCAACTAAAAGGTTACAACACTACATGGTTTCCTATCAGGTCCATTTAATCTCAAAGATGGATCCCATCAAATATCTCTTCGAGAAACCGGCCTTAACAAGAAGGATGGCCCATTGGTTGCTTTTGCTATCAGAGTTTGACATCACCTATGTTGTCAGGAATCTATCAAGGGGCAAGCCATAGCCGATCATTTGGCTACCTAACCCACAAAATATGGAAGGTCCTTGGATGATGCCTTCCCCAATGAAGGAATCACCACAATAGAGGAAGAAGACACAGTTAATGAATGGCAGTTATTCTTTGATGGGGCAGCCAATCAGAAGGGATGTGGTGCAAGAATATTGCTTGTCACTCCTGACGGTCTTTATTTACCTTCGTCATTCTACCTCGACTTCCCATATAGCAACAACATTGCTGAGTATGAAGCTTGTGCTTTGGGACTCGAAACTGCTTTAACCATTGGGGTGAAATGGATCAAGGTTTACGGAGATTCATCCATTGTCATTTTTTAGACACAGGGAAAATGGAAGACTAGAGATGAGAAGCTGAAGCCATCTCAAGAGCATCTGGAAGAGGTGATTGAATACTTTGAGAAGATTTTTCTCAAATACCTCCAGAGGGGAAATAATAGGTTTACTGATGCCCTTGCAATCTTGGGTTCTATAGTAGAGTGCAACCCTATGGCCAGAGTCCGACCATTCTTGGTAGAACAATGAAGCAGGCCCATCTATCAAAATTCGGTGAACTCTCTCATTGTAGATGGTCGGTCTTGGTTTTCTCACATAGTGGATTTCATCAGGAAAAGGAAGTATCCAGTTGAAGCAACTGACAGAGATAAGAAGTTTTTGAGAAGATATACCACCCAATTTATTCTCCAAGAGGATCTATTATACAAACGGTCCTATGACAGAATACAGTTGTTGTGTGTAGATGAAGAACAATCTACAACCATCATGGAAGAAATTCATTAAGGTCTTTGTGGACCCCACATGAATGCCAAGATGTTATCTAAGAAGATCCTCAGGCTAGGATATTACTAGAACACAATGGAAGCAGATTGCATGGACTTCGTCAAGAAATGCCACAAGTGTCAGATATTTGCTAACATCATACATATCCCGCCAGTAGAGTTACATTCGCTCAGTTCACCTTGGCCATTCTCCACTTGGGGTATGATATAATTGGAAAGGTCAACCCTAAAGCATCCAGTGGCCATGAATTCATCTTTATAGCTATTGATTATTTCACCAAGTGGATAGAAGCTCAGTCAGAAGGTCAGTCCTATGCAGTACTCACATCTGCTAAGGTGGCCTAGTTCATCCAGGAAATCATCATTTCCTAATATGGAATACCTTAAGAATTGATATTAGATCATGGATCCCACTTCTAGGGCAAGACCGAAAAAATCTGTATAAAATTCAGTATTAGAAGGCATCGCTCTACCACTTACAGGCCACAGACTAATGGGTCAGTAGAAGTAGCTAACAAGAATGTCAAAGTCATTCTGCAGAAACTGGCAAAAACACACAAGGATTGGGCTGATAAATTATCCCTTGCCTTATAGGCATACCAGACTTTTATACGATCTTCGATAGGAGCAACCCCATTCTCTTTGGTATATGGGGTTGAGGAGGTTCTACCCATGAAAATCCTGGTACCATCCCTTAGGGTGCTTCTTGATAGTCAGCTACCTGAAGGAGAGTAGGTGGAGGCCAGACATGATGAGCTAAACTTTCTCGATGAAAGGTGCATGAAAGCTATGGATTATCTAAAGAAATATCAATTGAGAATAGCTAGGGCCTTTAACAAGAATGTAAAGCCCCATCACATAGAGGAAGGCAAACTTGTTCTTCAAGAACAAAGAGCCCCAATTCATGACCCAATAGAAAAATTCAGGCCCAACTAGAGCGGCCCATTCACTATCAAAGAAATTCTACCAGGCAAAGCTATGAAACTCGTTGACCACAATATCGAAGAAATACCCAAGCTGGTTAACATGGATCAACTCAAGAAATATTATGTCTGAAAAGGTGAATAGCCTGAACTACGTCTGACCTAATTCCTTTCGAGGGATGAGTAGACAACTTGACATGTGCAAGTGCGGTCTCAACCATCTAGCGTAATAAATTGGTTCCTTGATTAATAATCAAAGTACCTTAAAAGATCATCATAGTTTGTGTCCCCCAAGAATTGCCATTTGGCATGAAAGGCCATTAGGCATCAGTTATCCACCCATTGGTCCATCACTTCTTGACTAGGATTCTCTCCCTAAAGAATCATAATTTGGTATGCAAGGCCATTAGGTATCTATCATTCACCTATAGTCTGTCCATTCTTATCCAGGATTCTATCCTCTAAAAGAAAATCACCACCCGGCACCAGTTTATCAAGGCCAATTTATTCTCCACCCTTGATCAGTCAGAGTCCAAAAAGGAAAAAAGAAGAGCTTAATGCAACAGTGGTAAAGGCTTGTTTGAATCATTAGCCAATGAGTAATGCTTTGATAAATCATCATATCTCGTTGTTTGTATTGGTTTTAGGAAAATTCATGGGCTCGTAAAATAAGACGTTGAGGAAATGACCTTAGACAAAAATCTGAGGGCACTAGGATTGCTGGAATCTATGAATGTGTCATTTCTTGGCCAAGTTGGATGTGTGAAGCTACATCGCCAATTACTCTGACAGGTGCCTCAACACTGGGATGCTAACCTGCATGTATTTCGGTTTTGATTAGTGCAGATTTGCCTAACTCTTAAAGAATTTTAGGTTTGTATGCTATCTCCACCCAAAGGCAGTTTGTCCTAACCCTCTTTGAAGAAGGATTTCTTAGAGGAAATTCAGGATTTCTCTGGATGGAAAGAAGAAGAAGTGAAGCAGTTTGTCAGGTATGGGAAGATCAATATTCTGAAGGTGGCTTATATCTTCATCCAATATCTACCAATGGGAAGAATCCATCAGCAGTGATCCCTGGATACTTATTTACTTTGCATGATAGCTCATTATGTTCTCCAAACTCCTAGGCATGGTGCACCATCTGTTCTGATTGAGGTAGTAAAACATTGAAGAAGTGAGGTGACATCGTCCCTACGGTTCTTGTGGAAACATTCAAGGGATTTGATGACATGTGCTATGGCCATAAATTTGGATTAGACCATTATCAGGGGAGTCCTACTATTTTTCAGATTTGGCTCCTTGAGAAACTGAAGCTCACCATACCATTAAGGGGAAACCCATTCGGAGTTTTTTATTACCGGGATAAGAGAGAAGTTTCGGAATTCGACCTTATCACCGTTTTGAAGAAGTACGTGCAGGAAAGGGCTATGTAGGATATTGCATGGAGGTGCCCAAAGTAGCCACAAGAAGATTTTTTGATGAAGACCTCTGGCCACAACTATGTCAGACTGATGGGATTGACATACACGTCCTTTATTTGCCTATATACATCAACCGACAATACAGGCTCAAGGAGACAGACCCAGCAGAGTTAGTGAACTTTCACCCACCTCAAGAATTGTCTCCCCACCTTTTTAATGACCTATCCTATTCGTGGTAGGAAAGTTGTCCTTTTTTCATGTAATTCACTCGGTAATGAAATGAGGAAGTATTTGGATTCTTGTGTAATTTCGATTATTCTAATTATGACTTGAGTTATGGAATTGATTATGCCTGAACATTGCAAACAAAAAGAAAATATTTTCTTTGCACCAAAGGTAAGTTTTCATAGAAATGTGAAATAATATAATGAACAAGCAAGGGGAGGGAAAAATAAAAAGGAAATAAAATATCCATGTGTCTGTGTTTGCAGGAAATATAGGAATAAATCCCTATAGGTCATAAGCCATCATCTAAACCATACTCTGAACAATCTTCATGAAGCACTGGGGAGTCAACAGATGCTACTCCAACCTACTTTAGCCTCTGGGTCAGGTCCTCAATCAGTGCATCCTGCTAGGCAATCTCCCGATCCTTGGAAACTATCATCTCGCACAGGCCATAGTGCATCCTCCCAATCTCATTAACCCAGCCCCAGGTGGCCCAATCTCATTTACCCGACCCTAGGTGACCCAATCTCATTGACCCAGCCCAGGAGGCCCAATTGCATTGACCCAGCCCCAGATGGTCCAATCTCATTAACCCGATCCCAGATAGCCCAACCCAGTTCGAAGGAACCTGCCTGGAAGACCAGATAGCCCAATCCGGTTTGAAAGAACCCACCCGGAAGACCAGATTTCCCAGCTCAGTTTGAAAGAACCCGCCTAAAATACCAGATAGCCTAGCCCAGTTCAAAAGAACCCACCTGAGAGACCAGATAGCCCAGTTCGATTCAAAGAACCTGCCTGGAAGACTAGATAGCCCAGCCCGGTTCAAAAGAACTTGCTTGGAAGACCAGATAACCCAACCCGGTTCAAAAGAACCCACCTGGAAGACCAAATTCCCTGACCTGGCACACTTGAAGCCAAGCTAAGGAAAATCAAAAAAATCAAATGTTTTTTATTTATTGCAAGATTGGAAAAACAGAGAATTTCTCTCTTGTAACCATTGGTCTCAGACAGTCCAGATTGGCTCGAAAGACCTAGCCTAGAGACCATATTTCCCAGAACTAGCATATGCGAAGCCCAGCTAAAGAAGAATCAGGATCAAAGTATTAACCATTTTTGTAGGATTGGAAGAGTAGTGAATTCCTGTCCACAATTGGCAGCCCCAAGTAAGTCCTCAACTTCAAAGTAGGTAGGAGATATTATCTGTTGCATTTTTCAACTCCGTCATAACTAAGCAAGATGACGGTAGTACAAGCTCCGGGTGGCAAAATGTGGTCATTCTTTTTTTTGCCCTTCAGCCTTTGACACAAGCCTCGGCCAAAGAGGGGCATTCTATAGACACCCAATTTTTTCACCCTCCTTTGGCAATGATGAAATATGGATCATGGATGCGACTTTCATCTTCTGACTGACAGAGATGCTAATGGAAACATTCCCCTACCCAAAACCCTGGAAATCCCTGCGTGGGAGAGAGGAATGTCTAATTTTAACATTTTATATATGAAAAAATCTGGTCAAGATGACCATACAGATGAATAGTACTTAGAAATATAATTCCAACGATATATGATACGCCAAAATCAGACCGACGGATCTCCAACAATCATTCTCAGAAAATCACGTTTTTTCACCCGTATGTCACACCTTCCTGCACATATGCCTTGCGCATGGATAATCCCACTGGAAACCTAGAAAAATCCCTCACTTGACCCAAACACCCTAAAATTCATCCCCTAACTACCCAAATACCCCTGAAACACTCTCGAGTCTGAAACCCTAGAAAACCCCGTGTAGGAGGGAAGGGGTCCAATTTTGACTTTCATATATGAAGGAATCTAGTCAAGATGACCATACAATTGGATAGTGCTCAGAAATACAATTCCGACGATATATGGTATACCAAAATCGGACCAACGGATCTCCAGCAATCATTCTTGAAAAATCAAGTTTTTCCACGTGCATGTCACACACAGGCCACCCAATCGGTCGGCCTACCCAAGCCAACCAGCCCAACCAAGCAAGCCAGCCCAGATAACCCAAGCCAGATAACCCAGCCTAGTCACACACCTATGCACGGGCCTGTATCACACTGTGCGCAACCCTGCCTCACGCTGTGCACGGGTCAGTTGGACGTTATGCACAGCGGGCCTACCGCACACTGTGCACGGGCCTGTCGCATGCTGTGTACGGGCCTGCAGCACGCTGTGCACTGGTCCATTGCATGCTGTGCGCTGGCTTGTCACAGGCTATGCGTGGGGCTACCACACGCTGTGAGTTGGCCTGCCACACATTGTGTGTGGGCCTGCTGCACGCTGTGCAGGCTTCAGCCGTACACCATGCACACTGTGCCCGCACACCTTGCACATTGCCTGCACACCCATGCATTCACGCACCCGTGACATCACCCATACCCCCGGGAAAACCTTCTCTCTCCTCCAACTGTTCCAAAAACTACCTTTTTCGGTAAAACTTTCTCTCTCCTCTCCCTTTTTTTAAAACTGCCTTTTTCAGCAAAACCTTCTCTTTCCTCCCACTTTTCCAAAAATTGCCTTTTTTGGCCAAACCTTCTCTCTCCTCTCACTTTTCCAAAAACTACCTTTTCTGGCAAAACCTTCTCTCTCCTTTTGGTTTTTCAAAAATTACCTTTTTCGGTAAAACTTTCTCTCTCCTCCTGCTTTTCTAAAATTACCTTTTCTGGTAAAGCTTTCTCTCTCCTCCCACTTTTCTAAAAACTACCTTTTTCAAACTTTCTCTCTCCTCTCGCTTTTCCCAAAATCACCTTTTTCCAAGCTAAAATTTCTCTCTCCTCCCATTTTTTTTGAAAACCCCCTTTTACCCATTAGACAAAAGCCCTCCCCACCCATCTTTTCCTTCAGGACCCCCTTTTATTCATTAGACAAAAATCCTATCTCTTCATTTTAGGCAAGAGCCCCCCTTTCATCCACTAGATAAAGGGATTCCCCCCTCGTACTTGGTTAAAAAAAACTATAAATATCCCCCTCTCCCTTAGAAAAAAGGAGACCAATAGATACTTGAATCCCCTTTCAAAGTGAAATTTTCCTTCCCTCCCCCCACTAGATTTTCTTCTGATCTTCGGAGCGATCTTCGTCAAGATCCAAAAACTCATTCAGATCTTCAAAGTGTTCATCGGGATCTTGAAGATTTTTCATCCAAATTCTTAGTTAGATCTAGTTTTTAGCCAAAAATAGTATGTTCTTGAGCCACCTCCCTTGAGTTTTCTTGAGTGTTCTTGAGCATTCTTAAACGTACCTGAGATAGAAACCCCCCCATTTTTTGAGGTTCTTCGGGTCTATGAAGAGATCTTTATTAAGATCTGAAACTCTGTTCAGATCTTCAAAGTGTTCTTCTGGACTTTGGAGTTCTTCAATCTATTTTTAGGTCGGCCCATTTTTTTTTCAGAAATAGCCTTTCCTAGCCGAACCTCAGTCCGAATGCCCCTGGAATATTTCTAGAAATAGACATTCCCAGTGGAAGCTCTGTCGAGGTGCCACCTTAGCCTAGCCCTCCCTTAGCCTATCCCTAGCAGAAGCTCTGTCAGAGTGCCACCTCAGCCAACCCCACCCTTAGCTTATCCCCAATTGAAGCTTTGTCTGAGTTCCACCTCTTCCCAAGCCCGAAAATAGCCTTCCCTAGCTGAAACTCTATCCGAATCCAAAGCCAAAAATAGCCTTCCCTAGTCGAATCTCTGTTCGAATCCAAAGCCGAAAGTGACCGTTCCTAGCCAGAACTCTGTCTGGATACCATCATAATCAGTATCACTCAAGAAAGGAAGTTTGAGGTTAAGACCACCTTCCTCTGAGCCAGGAGAATTTAAAAAAATAGTCTGAGCCGGTACTGATCAAGGGCCCACCCCTTTTGACCTAAAATAGGGGTCAAATTTAGGTATAATCTCTCTCCTCCATTAAGCATAATGTAGATATCTAATAAGCCTTGTTTTAGTGTATATGATAGTTTGAATTCAATTAATGTATATATATGTGATAACTTAGCCATACATGTGGAATAGTAATAATTATGAAAAATATTCGTTCTCAAGCATTTAGCAAGAAGACCAGTTGAACTATGCAGATTGGGTGTTTAACACCTTCCCAACTTTGTAACCTGACACTTACCCCAAATCTTTGGACCAGACCAAATTTCAGGCCTTTTTTCAAGAATTAAGTCCACCCCCGGGTCCTAGGCCCATAACCCTAGGTGGCGACTCCAAACCCCATTTGCATGCTCCTAATCCCTGAATTGGACCATCATCAAAATCCCTATCTCAAAGGATGAATTTTACACTCTTGTGAAGTAGGCCTCTACCTATCTCCAAGGAGCGATACGGCGGTGTGGGGCCCGTAAACGAAGCACACATGACTCGAACCCCTCCCCCTCTCCACGAAGGTAAAGGGAGAGTGAGGAGAGAGAATGGGGATCCACCTCTAGCCGCTACCCTTGTAAAAAGATAGACTTCATAGAAAAAGGATTAAGCAGTCTCCATCGATCTTCACCCCTCAAAAATTTTAGCTTTCGAGAGCACGAGATTGATCAGTTGGTATTCATGAAGAAGCGGGCACCTGTCTAGAGGAACCATAACACCATTAATGAAATAGTAGCAACTTTCTCAGCAGGTGAAGAAGGCCCTTTACCACATCTCCTCATCCATCAAGCCACTAAACCACTTCTGAACTGGACAAGCATTGGAGAAAACTTCAAGTTTGCTCATGCTATTAAGTTAACTAACCTGATTACCCCTGGTGAAAGCATTAATCCAATTATTGAGTCTATAGTCGAATCTATTGTTTGTGATTCTCTGTCAATCTTCCCTTTTAAGAAGAGTCCAGAGTCCTTGTCTGACGAGTCTGTTACTCCATCCTTTATAAATGAAATTTATGATTTTGAGCATGACTTGCTTCCTTTTTCCAATGATGATCTTAACAAATATTAAGAATTAATAAAGCAATGCTAACCAAAGAAATCCCAACCCATCCATGAGGATACTCATGTTATTAATCTAGGAATCGACCAATGCCTTCGAGAGGTAAAAATTGGCACTACCCTTGATGACAAAGAAGCAGAATGGATGAGTAATATTCTAAAGGAATTCACAAGGTCTTCGCTTGGTCTTATAAGGATATGCTTGGTATCGAACCTAACATTATGCAGCATTGATTGTCGACTTACCCTGGCGCAAAGCTGGTAAAATAGAAGCACCGAAGAATGCAGCCAGAATGGAGTGAGAAGATTAGAGAAGAAGTTATGAGGCAATGGAATGCGGGTTTCTTGCAAGTGGTGAAGTACCCCCAATGGTTGGCTAATATTGTACCAGTACCGAAGAAAGATGGAAAGGTACGAATGTGTATAGACTACCGAGATCTTAACAAAGTAAGCCCTAAAGATGACTTCCCATTAC
Organism: Macadamia integrifolia; assembly: GCF_013358625.1. NCBI lineage: Eukaryota > Viridiplantae > Streptophyta > Magnoliopsida > Proteales > Proteaceae > Macadamia > Macadamia integrifolia. Next base: position 186,700 of record NW_024870486.1, read on the forward strand.
CTCACATTGATGTATTGGTGGATAATACAGTAGGACATGCTTTATTATCATTCATGGATGGATTCTTGGAATACAACTAAATAAGCATGCACCCAGAAGATCGTGAGAAAATAGCCTTCACCACTCCATGGGGAACCATTGTTACAAGGTGATGCCTTTTGGACTGAAGAACGCCGGGGCAACCAATCAAAGAGCTGCCACGGCCATATTGCGTGACATAATGAACAAAGATGTGGAAGTCTATGTGGATGGCATGATAGTAAAGTCTAAAGGTCGACAAGGGCATATTCCTGCACTAAGGCGATTCTTTGAAAGAATCAAGAAGTATCAGCTGAAGGTGAACCCTCAAAAGTGTGTATTCAGGGCAACAACGGGAAATTTGTTAGGATTCTTGGTGAGTAAAAGAGGTATTGAAGTCAACCCTATCAAGATTAAGGCAATTCAGGAAATGCCCATGCCTCAGACTGAGAAGCAAATATGAGGATTTCTAGGTCACATCCAATATATTAGTAGATTCATAGCTTAGTTGACTACAATCTGTGAACCAATTTTCAAGTTGCAAAAGAAGGATCAGCCCATGAAATGGAATGACCAATGCGAATAAGCCTTTGACAAGATCATGGAGTACCTTATGAACCCACCAGTATTGACACCCCTAGTGGAAGCAGAGCCACTTCTGTTGTATCTGTCCATGGGATAGTATTCCATGGGCTCTTTGCTAGCACATAAGGAAACGGAAAAGGGGGCAGAGCATGCTATATATTACCTCAGCAAGAAGTTTTTAGAATATGAGACCCTGTACATATCTTTTGAAAGAACTTGTGCTGTGTTGATTTGGGCAACTAAAAGGTTATGACACGACATGTTCCTATCGGGTGCATTTGATCTCAAAGATGGAACCCATCAAATATCTCTTTGAGAAACTGGCCTTAGTAGGAAGGATGGCCCATTGGTTACTTTTGCTATCAGAGTTTGACATCACCTATGTTACTTAGAAATATATCAACGGGCAAGCCATAGCTGATCATTTGGCTGCCCACCCCATAGAAGATGGAAGATCCTTGGATGATGCCTTTTTTGATTAAGGAATCGTAGTGATAGAGGAAGAAGAAACAGTTAATGAATGGCAGTTATTCTTTGATGGAGCATCCAATCAAAAGGGATGTGGTGTGGGAGTATTGCTTGTCACTCCTAATGGTCTTTATTTACCTTCGTCATTCTGCCTTGACTTCCCATGTACCAACAATAATGCTGAGTATGAAGCTTGTGCTTTGGGACTCAAAACTGCATTAACCATTGGTGTGAAAAGGATTATGGTTTACGGTGATTCATCCATTGTCATCTGTCAGACACATGGAAAGTGGGAAACTAGAGATGAGAAGCTAAAGCCATATCAAGAGCATCTAGAAGAGGTGATTGAGCACTTTGAGAGGATTTCGTTCAAATAATTCTAAAGGGATAATAACAGGTTTGCTGATGCCCTTGCAACCTTGGCTTCTATGGTAGAATGCAACCCTATGGCTAGAGTCTAACTACTTTTGGTAGACCAAAGAAGTAGGTCCATTTATTAGAACTCAATGAACTCTCTCACTGTAGGTGGTCGGTCTTGGTTCGCTCACATAGTGAATTTCATCAGGGAGAGGAAGTATCTAGTTGAAGCAACTGACAGAGTGAAGAAGTTTCAGAGAAGATATGCCACCCAATTTATTCTCCAAGAGGATCTATTATACAAATGGTCCTATAACGGAATACAGTTGTTTTGTGTAGATGAAGAACAAGCTACAACTATCATGGAAGAAATTCATCAAGGTCTTCATGGACCCCTCATGAATGCCAAGATGTTATCTAAGAAGATACTCAAGCTAGGATATTACTGAAACACAATGGAAGAGGACTACGTGGACTTTGTCAAGAAATGCCACAAGTGTCAGATATTTGCTAATATCATACATATCCTACCAACAGAGTTGCATTCGCTCAATTCATCTTGGGTATTGATATCATTGGAAAGGTCAACACTAAAGCATCTAATCGTCACAAGTTCTTCTTGGTAGCCATTGATTATTTCAACAAGTGGATAGAAGCTGAGTCCTATGCAGTCCTCACTCTACTAAGGTGGCTAAGTTGATCAAGGAAAATAACATTTCCCGATATGGAGTACCTCAAGAATTGATATCAGATTAGGGATCCCACTTCTGGAGCAAGATCGATAAAATCTGCATAAAATTCGGTATCAGAAGGCAACACTCTACCACTTACAAGCCACAGAACAATGGGTAGTGAAAGCAACTAACAAGAATATCTAAGTCATTCTATAGAAAATGGCAGAAACACACAAGGATTAGGCTGATAAATTAACCCTTACCTTATGGGCATACCAGACTTCTGTATGATCCTAGATAGGGGCAACCCCTTTCTCTTTGGTATATGGGGTTGAGGTGGTTCTACCTGTGGAAATCCTGGTACCATCCCTGAGGGTGCTTCTTGATAGTCAGCTGCCTAAAGGAGAGTGGGTGAAGGCCAGACATGACGAGCTTAACTTTCTCGATGAAAGGCGTATGAGGGCTATGGATAATCTAAAAAAGTATCAATTGAGAATGGCTAGGGCCTTTAACAAGAATGTAAAGCCTCGTCACATAGGGGAAGGTGAACTTGTTCTTCAAGAACAAAGAGCCCCAATTCATGACCCAGGAGGAAAATTCAGGCCCAACTGAAGCAGCCTATTCACTATCAAAGAAATTCTACCAAGCAAAGCTATGAAACTCGTAAACCACAATGGTAAAGAAATATCTGGACTGGTTCACATAGATCAACTCAAGAAATATTATGTCTGAAAGGGTGAATAGCCTGAGCTACGTCAGGCCTGGTTCCTTTCAAAGGATGCATAGGCAACTTGACATATGTAAGTGCAGTCTCAACCATCTAAGGTAATAAATTGGTTCCTTGATTAATAATCAAAGTACCTTAAAAGATTATCATGGTTTGTGTCCCCTAAAAATTGCCATTTGGCATGAAAGGCCAGTAGTCATCAGTCATCCACCCATTGGTTCGTCACTTCTTACCCAGGATTCTCTCCCCCAAGAATCAAAATTTGGTATACAAGGCCATTAGGTATCTATCATTCACCTATGGTCCATCTATTCTTATCCAGGATTCTATCCTCTAAAAGAAAATCGCCACCCAACACCAGTTTATCAAAGCCAATTTATTCTCCACCCTAGATCAGTCGAAGTCAAAAAAAGAAAAAAGAAGAGTTTGATGCAACAATGGTAAAGGCTTGTTTGAATCATTATCCAATGAGTAATGCTTTGATAAATGATCATATCTCATTTTTTGTATTGGTTTTAGGAAAATTCATGAGCTCGTTGGATAAGAAATTGAGGAAATGACCTTAGACATAAATATGAGGGCACCACGATTGCTGGAATCCATGAATGTGTCATTTCTTGGCCAAGTTGGATGTGTGAAGCTACATCACCAATTACTCCGATAGGTGCCTCAACACTGGGATGTCGACCTGCATGTATTTCGGTTTGGATTAGCAGAGATTTTCCCAACTCTTGAAGAATTTTGGATCTGTATGCCATCTCCACCCAAAGGTAGTTTGTTCTAACCCTCTTTAAAGGAAGATTGCTTAGAGGAAATTGAGGATTTCTTCGAATGGAAAGAAGAAGAAGTAACGCAGTTTGTCAAGTATAGGAAGATCGACATTCTGAAGGTGGCTTAAATCTTCATCCAATATCTACCAATGGGAAGAATCCATCAGCAGAGATCCTTGGATGCGTATTTACTTTCATGATAGCTTGTTATGTTCTCCACACTCCCAGGCATGGTGCCCCATCTGTTTTGATTGAGATAGTAAAACTATTAGAGAAGGGAGGTGACATCATCCCTACGGTTCTTGTAGAAACATTCAAGGGATTTGATGACATGAGCTATGGCCAGAGATTCAGACTTGATCATTATCAGGGGGCTTCTGCTTTTTTTTAGGTTTGGCTCCTCGAGAAATTGAAGCTCACCACACCATTAAGGGGAAGCCCACTTAGAGTTTTTTGTTATTGGGATAAGAGAGAAGTTTTGAAATTCAACCTTATCACCGATTGATAGAAGTACTTACAGGAAAAGGCTGTGTAGGATATCGTATGGAGGTGCCTAGGGAAGCCACAAGAAGATTTTTTGATAAAGACCCCTGACCACAACTATGTCAGACTGATGGGATTGACACACACATCCTTTCATTTGCCTATGTACATCAGCCGACGATACGGGCTCGAGGAGACATACCCAGAAGAGTTAGTGAACTTTCACCCACCTCAAGAATTGTCTCCCCACCTTGTTATTCACCTATCCCGTCTATGGTAGGAAAGTGGTCCCCCTTTTCATGTAATTCACTTGGTAATGGAACGAGGAAGTATTTGGATTTTCGTGTTATCCCGATTATTATAATTATGACTTGAGTAATGGAATTGATTGTTCCTAAGCATTGCAATAAAAAAAAAAAAAAAAGGGAAGAAAGATTTTCTTTGTGCCAAAAGTAAGTTTTCATAGAAATGTTGAAATATCCATGTGTTTGTGTTTGCAAGAAATATAGGAACAAATCCCTATGGGTCTGAAGTCATAATCTAAACCATACTCTGAACCATTTTCATGAAGCACCAGGGAGTCCACCGTTGCTACTCCAACCCACTCCAACCTCTGGGTCAAGTCCTCAATCAATTCACCCTACCGAGCAAGCTCCCTATCCTTGGTAACTATCACCTCGCACAGGCCATAGGGCATCCTCCTAATCTCAGCATACACCTCTGGAGACACCTGAGAAAGAGCCTATCAAGCAAAGGAAGTTGAGAGTTAATTAGAAAATGATCAGATAGTCACATAATAATAAGGAATAGGCAGCCGAAGGGAAGCATCTACATCTTTGTTCGGCTCTAAAAGATGAGGGGTTGGCCGCATTGGGATAGGTCCAGGCAAGGAAGCCACAAAAAGGGACATTAGCAACTCTGAGAGACCCACCAGCACTGGTAGAGGGTCTTGTTGGTGAAGGATCGGTACCACTAGCATGCGACTGAATAGTAAAAGGATCTACATGTCTCACTCTCCCATGAAAGAACACCAGTCAAGACCAAAGCAAGGAAGAATTTGTAGGAAATACTCAAGAAAGGGCAACATACCATTAGACCATTGGGACCAAGAGGGGTGCACACTATCTCCTCCTCAAGGAAGCCTCCATAGTCCCTATCCGGAACAAGAAAGGAGTCCTCCCATACTCCATTAGCCAAGTACTTCATCTCATTTGTAGGGACAGTCTCTAGACAATGCATAGTGGGTGGAGGAAGACTGGGAGAAGGACATGGATTGATGTCTAACCATTGGGGTACTACTCTCTCTCCTAAGTACCAGGCATGGCCCTATAGGCCCTAGAAAAGGACTATTCTCAAACAATTGATGAACCCAGTTGACTCTCTCAGAATCCAGAAACACAAGGTTATGGAATGGTCTCCAAGTAGTCTGCAAAACCAAGGAAGGGTAAGTATAGCATTAGGCGAATATAATTTCAAAATCAAACATGGCATACCTTAGTGAGATCGTTCAAAAGAGAACGAGTGGTGGTCCCTGAAGGATGGCGTCGGGCACAGACCACCTAGTTATCTCCCCATTTTGTGGCCAGGGGGAAGAAGAATGTCTCAGGATCCCTCAGTTTAGGGGCTATGGTTCCCAGATGCTCAAAACATCAAGGCTCTTTCAAGAAATCAAAGTAAGAAAGTGCAAACCAAATGACTGAAAGAAAATAGATATGAGAAGGAAAGTTACTTGGATGATGTAGCCTGCCCCCTTGAGGCCCTTATCCTCATAAGACAGCAGGTCTAGGGACCGTAGGAGATATGCATAGGCAGTCCTACCCTAGTCCCAGGTATCTACTGTGCAAAGATCTTTAAGGAAGAACACCAGGCAGATATCTACTCCCCATCGGAGGTCAATGAAGAGGCACTGGCCCATGGAAAACAGCAAGAAGGAACATGCTATCTGAGACATGCTGCCTGGATTTTCCCCTAGGCTAACTTTCCACCATCGGGCACTAATCTCCTCTAGGTGGATGCATGTCTGGCTCGCTTTAATGGTGATACCAGTCTAATCTGTGAACTCCCTGATAGTCAAGAATCCTATGAGTAGGGTCATTGTTCCACCCCCAAATGGAATGCCCGTCAAAGCATAGAAGCATATAGGCGTAATGGTGATGTCACCAATAGGAAGGTGGAAAGTGTGAGTACTCGACCACCATAGCTCCATTAGGGCCCCATTAATGCCGGATTAAACTCCTGGGTCTCGACGAGGGCCAACCGGCACAGGGAGGTATCATCAGCCATCTCCTTCACCCTGCAAGGGAGCATCCTATGCCAAATCTTAACCATGTTCGGATGGCCATAGGAGGCCAAGGTAGGCAGTTCCTTCCCCTCATGCTAATGGAAATAATAAATAAATAAATAAATAAAAGTAGTAAAAAGAAAAAATAATATAAACCAGGAATAAAAGATGATCAAATTAATGAACGAAATGTAAAGACTTACTCAAGAACCCCATATGGAGTTGCAGATGTGATTCCGGCTATTGTGAAGGGTTTGCCCAAAATACCAATAGGCCAAGCGCTCATCCCTGTGGGAAGGATTGCTGCAACTCTCGAGCTGGACCTCTCCCAGAGTCTTCCTCTTCCTCCTGTTGGCCATATTTTTAGAAATTACAAAAAGCCTCAGAAACTTTCCTAAATTATAAAAAGCCCCAAAAACTTTCAAAAATTATAAGAAGCCTTAGAAAGTTTCTCAATTTGCACAAAAGCCCATGAGAATATCGAAATCTCCAAATAGCTCCTCCCTCAAGAACAAGATGAATATCTTCAAGAACTCCAAGAGCAAAATGAAGAACAACAAAAACAAGAGGAAAAACTTCAAGAAAAACCAGAGGGTTCTAGGAGCTCACTTCACTCAGAGAAGTTAGAATGAAGAATGAACAGGGGAGGGGACACATTTTATTAAAAAAAAAAAATTAAGATTCCAGATCAAGCATCAAGAATCAAAAGATTCCAAATCAACATCAAGAATAAAATTCTAAACCAAAAATCAAGAATCAAGGAAAAATCAAGAGAAGACATAATTTACACAGCCCCAAGCAGCCCAATCTCATTTACCTAGCCCCAGGTGGCCCAATCTCATTTATGAGGCCCCAGGCGGCCCAATCACTTTTATCTGGCCCCAAATGGCCTAATATTGTTAACCCGACCCCAGGCGACCCTTTTTCTTTGAGTCGGGTCTGAGTGGCCGGATCTCATAGACTAAATCCCTGAACTGGCATATGTAAAGCTTGGCTAAGGAAAATCCAAGCATCAAACATTTTTTACTTGTTGTAAGATTAGAAGAGCAGCGAATTCCTCTCTTGTAACCATCGGTCCCAGATAGTCCAGACCCAGCCTGGAGACCATATTCCTTGAACTGGCACATATGAAGCCCAGCTAAGGACGAATCAGGATCAAAGTACTAAATTTTTGCAGGATTGGAAGATTACTGAATTCCCTTCCCCAATTGGCAGCCCAGGTAAGTCCTAAATTAAAGATATTATCTTTTACATTTTTTTAACTCCATCGTAATTGAGCAAGATGACAGTAGTATATGCTCTGGGTGACAAAATGTGGTCGTTCTTTTCTTTGCCCTTAGACCATTGGCATAGGCCTCGGCTAAAGAGGGGCGTTCTATAGACACCCAATTTTGTCACCTTCCTCTGGTTATGATGACATGTGGATCTTGGACACGACTTCTGGCTTCCAACCGACAGAGGTGCTGATGGAAACATTTCCCTACGTAAAACCCTAGAAATCCCCATACGGGAGAGAGGAAGGTCTAATTTTGACTATATATGATGGAATCTGGTCAAGATGACCATACAGATAAATAGTGCTTGGAAACACGATTTCGATGATATATGATACTCCAAAATTGGACTGATGAATCTCTCGCAACCTTCCCCGAAAAATCACATTTTTTCTGCGTGCATGTCACACACACTAGCTCAACTAGCCAACCCAACTTGGCCGCACACCCCTGCCGCACAGTGTGCATGCATTTGCCATACTCTATGCATGCCCCTACTGTATGGCAGTGCACACTGTGCCTGCACCATGTGTAGGTGGCCCGCACACCATGCACATTGCTTGCACACCAATGCATTCATGCACTCGTGACATCACCCGTACTACCTGCCTAAACCTTTCTCTCTCCTCTCTCTTTTCCAAAAACTATCTTTTTTGGCTAAACTTTCTCTCTCCTCCTTCTTTTCTAAAAACTATCTTTTTTGGCTAAAATTTCTCTCCTCTTGCTTTTCGAAAAAACTGCCTTTTTTGGCTCAAATTCTCTCTCCTCTTGCTTTTTTTGGCTAAACTTTCTCTCTCCTCTCGCTTTTCTAAAAACTACCTTTTTTGGCTAAACTTTCTCTCTCCTCCTGCTTTTTTTAAAACTAATTTTTTTAGCTAAACCTTCTCTCTCCTCCTTTTTTTTTAAAATCACCTTCTTCTAGCTAAAGTTTCTATCGCCTCCCATTTTTTGAAAATCACCTTTTTCTTGCTAAAATTTCTCTCCTTTCATTTTTTCTAAAAACCCCCTTTTACTCACTGGACAAAGCCCTCCCCAACCATTTTTTCCTTCAACCCCCCCTTTGCCCATTGGATAAAAATTCTATCTATTCACTTTAGGCAAGAGCCCCCCTTTCATCCATTGGATAAAGGGATTCCCCCTCACCTATTTGGCTGGAAAAAACTATAAATATCCCCTCCCTTAGAAAAAGGCACACCAACACACCAGAATCCCCTTTCAAAATGAAAATTTTCCTCCCCTCCCCCCTCTTGATTTTCTTCTGATCTTCGAAGCGATCTTCGTCAAGATGCAAAAACTCATTTGGATCTTCAAAGTGTTCTTCGGGATCTTGAAGATCTTCAATCCAAATTCTTAGTTAGATCCATTTTTTAGCCAAAAGCAGTATGTTCTTGAGCCAAATCCCTTGAGTGTTCTTAAGTGTTCTTGACTGTTCTTGAGATAGAAACCCCCCTTTTGAGGTTCTTCGAATCTACGAAGAGATCTTTGTTAGGATCTAAAACTCTGTTTGGATCTTCAAAGTATTCTTCGGGACTTTGGAGTTCTTCAATCCATTTTTATGTAGGCCTGTTTCTTTTTAGAAATAGCCTTTCCTAGCCGAACCCCTATCCGAGTGTCCTTGGAATATTTTCAGAAATAGCCATTCCCAGCGGAAGCTCTGCCAAAGTGCCACCTTAGCGTAGCCCTCCCTTAGCCTATCCCCAGTGAAAGCTCTGTCAGAGTGCCACCTCATCCCAAGCCCAAAAATAGGCTTCCCTAGCTAAAGCTCTGTTTGAATCCAAAATCAAAAATAGCCTTTCCTATCCAAACCACTATCCGAGTGTCCCTAGAATATTTACAGAAATAGCCATTCCTAGCAGAAGCTCTGGCGAAGTGCCACCTCAGCCTAGCCCTCCCTTAGCCTATCCCCAGTGAAAGCTCTACTGGAGGCCATCCCAATCCAGAAATAGCCTTCCCTACTACCTATCCGAGTGTCCCTAGAATATTTACAGAAATAGCCATTCCTAGCAGAAGCTCTGGCGAAGTGCCACCTCAGCCTAGCCCTCCCTTAGCCTATCCCCAGTGAAAGCTCTACTGGAGGGCCACCTCATCCCAATCCTAGAAATAGCCTTCCCTAGCTGAAGCTCTGTCTAAATCCAAAGTCCAAAATAGCCTTCCCTAACTGAAGCTTTGTCTGAATCTAAATCCGAAAGCGACCGTTCCTAGCTAAAACTCTGTCCGAATACCATCACAATCAACATCTCTCAAGAAAGGAAGTTAGAGGTCAAGACCATCTTCCCCTGAGCTAGGAGAATATGAATGACAGTCTGAACTCGTACCAATCAAGGGCCCACCCCTCTTGACATGAAACATGGGTAAAATTCAGCTATAATCTCTCTCCTCATTTAAGCATAATATAGACTTTAAACAGATCTTATCTTAGTGTATATAGTATATTGAGTTCAATTAATGTATATATGTATGATAACTTAGCCATACCTGTGGAATAGTAATAATTGTGAAAAATGTTAGTTCTCAATCATCTAGCAAGAAGACCGATTGAATCGGGAAAATTGGGTGCTTAACACCTTCCCAACTCTGTAACTTGAAACTTACCCCAAATCTCTGGATCAAACCAAATTTTGGGCCCTTTCGTCAGGAATCAGGCCCACCCTCGGGTCCTAGGCCCATAACCCCAGGTGACGACTCCAAACCCCATTTTCATGATCCTGATCCCTGAATTGGACCATCATCAAAACCCCCATCTCAAGTGATGAATTTCACACTCTTGCGAAATAGGCCTCTATGTATCGCTAAGGGGTGATACAGCGGTGCGGGCCAACTAGTGAAGCACACACTACTTGAACCCTCCCCCTCACATGAAGGTGAAGAGAGAGAGAGAGAGGAGAGAGGAGAGAGGATGGGGATGTATAGTCCATCCATCTCCGGTTGCTACCCTCACACCCTGCCTTAGGCAGCCCAATCTTAATGACCTGGCCTGGGGCAGCCCAATCTCAATGACCCGGCCCCTAGTGGCCCAATTACATTTACCTAGCCCTAGGTAACTCAATCTCATTGACTAGGCCCCCAGGCGACCTAATTTCATTTACCTAGCCCTAAGTAGCCCAATCTCATTGATCGAGCCCCAAGTGGTCCAATTGCATTTACCCGGCCCCAGGTGGCCCAATTTCATTAACCCAGCCCTTGGTGGCCCAATGTCATTAACCAGGCCCCCGGGAGGCCCAACCCCTTTGAATCTGTTCCAAGTGGCCCGATCTCATCGACCAAATTCCTAAACTAGCACTGTGAAGCCCAGCTAAGGAAAATTGAAGAATCTAATATTGTTACTTCTTGAAAGAATGGAAGAGCAATGAATTCCTCTCTTGTAACCATCGGTCCCAAATAGTCTAGTTTGGGTCGAAAGACAAGACCCAATATGGAGACCACATTCCCTGAATTGGCACATATGAAGCCCAGCTAAGGAAAAGTCAAAAGATCAAAGTATTAACCTTTTTTCAAGAAGAGTAACGAATTCCTTTCCACAATTGGCAGCCCAGGTGAGTCCTAAGACTTTAGAGATATTGTCTATTGCATTTTTCAACTCTGTCTTAAATGAGCAAGATGACGGCAGTATATGCTTCGGGTGACAAAATGTGGTCATTCTTTTCTTTGGCCTTTAGCTATTGACACAAGCCTCGACCAAAGAGGGGCATTCTGTAGACACCCAATTTTGTCACCCTCCTCTGGCTATGATGAAATGTGGATCTTGGATGTGACTTTTGGCTACCGATCAATGGAGATGATGATGGAAAATTTCCCCTACCCAAAACCCTAAAAACCCCTACGCAGGAGAGAAGAGGCTCTAATTTCTTCATCATCAAGGGTAGTGTCAATTTTTACCTCTCGAAGGCATTGGTCAATTCCTAGATTAATAACCCGAGTGTCCTCATAGATGGGTTGGGCTTTCTTTGGTTTGCATTGCTTTATTAATTCTTGATATTTATTAAGATCGTCATCGGAAAAAGGAGGCAAGTCATACTTGGAATCAAAATTTTCATTAATGAAAGAAGGAGTAATAGACTCATCATACAAGGACTCTAGACTCTTCTCAAAAGGGGAGATTGACATAGAATCACAAACAACAAATTCAAGTACAGACTCGATAACTGGCTTGATGCTTTCGCCAGGGGTAATCAGGCTAGTTGACTCAATAGCATGAGCAAACTTGAAGTTTTCTCCATTGCTTATCCATTTCAAAAGTGGTTTAGTGGCTTGATGGATGAGGAGATGTGGCAAAAGACCTTCATTGCCTTCTGAGAAGGTTACTGCTATTTCTTTAATGGCGTCATAGTTCCTCTAGACAGATGCCCGTTTCTTCATGAATACCAACTGATCAATCTCGGGCTCTAAAATGCTAAACTTTTTGAGGGGTGAAGATCGGTGGTGACTGCTCAATCCCTTTTCTATGAAGTCCATCTTTTTTAGCCTGCTGAGGGATGCCATCCCCGTACCTCAGTCATATCTTTGACCACCTTCACGAGCCTTCCCATTGTAATTGGATTAGGCATAGTACATACAAACCATCATCCTCTGTGCTCTCCTCTGCTTTGTATACACACTTCTTCCTCTAAAAGGATGGGGGCTTGAGCTCATGCAACTTTTGGGTTCTTGGCTCTTGTAGGAGAGAGAAAATAAAGCCTTTCAAATCAATGGGAAGTAGCAGACTCTAGGTGAAACTTATCTTCTTCTCCCATTCTCTCTTCATGAGAACTTGAGGACTAGGTGCCTCCTTTGATTGGATTAATGTTGTAGGATCATCAGAGGAAGACCGAGTCTCAATCAGCATAATTTCTTCTATCCCAGTGATGCAACTATCTTGGTCACCTTCTTTGACTAGCATTTTCTATTGTTCCACTTCATGAGTAACCCAATCAAACTCATCTTGGAAGAAAATTTCAAGTCCTGGTGGCATCTTGGCAGCGGTTTCATCAAACCATGGCTCCACACTTCCACAAAAGGGGAAAGCCTCTCCTTCTTTCATGAAGTACCCATTGAGAGTAGGGTAGTAAGTGACGGAGGTCTTCCTAGTCATCCTCAGCACTTTCTTCCCTTTGACAGTTGGGGGAGTGTAGCCGAGACCATTTTTTCCTTTGTTCACCACCAAACTAGGCTGTTTTGGAACTCCTTGGTGATATTTCCCCAGTCCCATACCAGGAAAATACTGCATGTTCTTCATCATCTGATTCACTAGTGGACTCCAGATGGCTTCATTGTCAGCCAAAATTTTCTTCTTTGGAGCTTGTTTGGCAATGGCTGCACAAGTGGTGTCAAAAACACTCAGTTGCACCTTCTGGTCTTGTTCTTCCCATTTTCAATATTGGCCAAAGTGTTAACCACTTCAGGATCTTCAGCCACTAAGACCACCTTCCCCTCATAAATGAACTTCATTTTTTAATGGAGACTAGAGGACACCATCTTCGCAGGATGCAACCAAGGCCTCCCAAGAGCATGTTAAAAGTTGTCGGTATATCAATGAATTGGAAATCAATATCAAACTTCACTGGGCCAATCTTTATAGCAAGGGTAATGATGCCACGGATCTTCCTCTTGGTATTATCGTATGCCCTTATGGTTTGGGTGTTTGTCCTAATTTCTTCCAAGTTGACACTGATACTCTTTACCGATCTCAATGGCAGCACATTCAAAGTGGACCCATTGTTGACAAGAACCTGGGGAACTACTTTGTCAAGGCATTCAACTATAATGTGGATAGCCCGATTGTGTTGGGTTTCCTTAAGAAGCTCAAAATCTGAGAACATTAGGGACTGCACTGTATATTTTTCTTCTACTATATGTGTGAGGTGCATCAGATTTATCTCGATTGGCACTTGCACATTAGTGAGAGACCTCAAGACTACTTCATGGTGCGAATGGAACGCCATCATCAATCCCCAAATAGAGATATTTACCTGGGACTTCTTGAGTTGAGCTAAGACTGGGTTCTCTGGCTCTTTCTTTATGCTACTAGTTCCAGCTTCATTAGCCCTTGGTTGCTCTATTGCTATAGCCTTGCCCTTGTAATCTTTCCCACTTCTAGTTTCCATCACGCCGATTGGTTTTTTCACAATAATCTCAGTGGTATAACTATCTTCATCATCACTGTTGGTTAGGGTGATTATCCCCACCATAGAGTCATCTTCTTCTGATTCTCTTTCCCTGCTTGGGGTGGGAAGTTGAGGACCTCCACAAATATCCATCGCCCTGGCTCATAGCTTCTTGACTCCATTGAAAAGCTGTTAGGATGCAGTGTCTACTACCTCTACGATTGTGTCATCTGGTCCTATTTCCTCCAAATCATCCAATTGCTCCCGGTAGTAAAGATCAATGATGGTTACTTCCCTTAACATTTTGTCAATTTCTTCTACCCTTTCTTGCATTCTCAATGTGTTGGAATACACTTCATACAGTTTTTCTTCCAACTCAAATGTGGTGTACTGTTCATCCATATAAACTTGCGTTGGCTCTCTAAATTCCCCCTCATTCTCTGAATCTGATGTAGAATCATCACCCTCCATGGATAGGGAAGGATAAATGCCATTTGTTGGATCTGTTATTAGGTCATCATTGCCAATGGCATAGACTGAGAAACATGTCGGATGTTCTGGTGAGTAATATTCTAACTTATCATCATAATCATTGTACCAAGCCCCTTGGTAGTTTCCCAGTCTGGATACCCATCATCCTCTCAAGAATTAGAGTCATCTCCATCCTTCTCATCATTATTTTAATCCTCTTCAATCATCATTCTCTTCTTTATTGATTTCACTCCCCCTTGATTTTTCATCAGATTCCTTAGGACCATCAAATTCTCTAGCAAACGCTTGTAGTATTCAGAGCGTACGGACCAAAAAATTTCCATAGGGTTGGTCCTATCCTATCATTACTGCCTCAAAGTTGGACTAGTCTTGACTCAACGTCCTCTGTGTCACTCCCTATGTGGATTAAGGAAGTGTATTCTTTAATCAGCTCCCCTATGGCCAATGTGGTTACTGCTCTGAGAAGATCAGTTGTAATCACTTCAATTACCTCTGGATTGTCTTTTGAAGTTATAACATACTGAATTAGAGAAGTGGGATCACTCTCCTAGTCTTCCCCTTTATGTATTTACTGACCCTATTGATGAAGTCATATTTGGGAAATCTAGTAGTGCAAGTATATCCTTCCAATCGTACCCGTCTGTCCATCCTTCTTTTGGGTTATGCATTGAACCTTGAGAATAGGATTGGTATGAGGGTGATGAGGGATATGAAGTGGGATGGTATGATGATGATGTGATGTGAGAGGTAAGATATAAAGATTGGGGGTGATAGGATGAAGAGGTTCCTCCACTTTGATGGTGGGGCAAAAGGTTGATGATATGGCGAAGGCTGATAATATGGCGGAGGCTAATAATGTGGCGGAGGTTAGTAATGTGGTGCAGTGGATTCTTCTGATGAGGGATGGACGGGGGGCACCCAATCTTCTAACTTTTCCTCTAATGATTCTCTTCTTCTGCGGTTCTTATAACTTTAGCCCTTTGACTCGTGATTTTCCTATAAGTGTGGGCATTCATATGATTCTTCCGAGCTGTAGGTATAATGAGTTGAGTAGGGTCACTCTCTGTAGTTTCTTCATCCAAATTGTTCACATGATCAGGGAGTGGGTTGGTATTGACATTGGGAGGTTGCTTGATCTTGACCTCAATAGTTCCATTATCTACCAAGTCCTGAATTATATGTTGTAAACCCAAACATCTTTTAGTATTGTGCCCCTTTTGAGTGTGGTAGGCACAATACTCATAATTCCTATACCAAGCTAGAGGAGGATTGCTGATCACTCTGGAGCCACTATCCCTAGCAATCCTCGCTTCTTTAACTTCTCATATATGACTATTATGGGCATTCCCATGAAAATTACCTTCTTGGGTGAGGAGCCTTTTGGCCAGGTGCATCTGCTTGTATTATGAAGGGTTGTGAAGAGGTGACTAGTGAGACTGACTGCTGAACTGCACTCACCATATTAGTTTTTGGATCCTTTCCTTGTCTGACCCAGGTGTTCTTGCTTGCATCTTGGGAGGACCCTTGATACTGGGTCTCTCTCAGAATTCTATTCACCACCCGTGTGCTAGTGTTTATCAAGGCATCAAAAGTTTACAAATGTTGATAGTAAAGAACATCATAATAGGGTGTTGATAAGTTCTCTATTAACATCTCTATCTGCTCTGCTTCTGAAGGCCTATCTGCCATCTTAGCGGCCTTGTCTCTAAATCTCATCAAGAAGGCGGTGAATCCTTCCTTAGGCTACTACCTCAACATCTCAAGCTCCCAACGTTTCACATCCACCTCAGTATTGTAGGAGTATTGTTTTATGAAGGCCTTCACCACTGTGCCCAATTCTGAGTTTGTGATGACTCCAATATGTGAGCCACCTCAGTGTTGGTCCCGATAGGGTTAACATAAAGGCTTACCCCATATGGTTATCTACAAGTTGCCATGACTTGGCGATGCTGAGGAAGTCCTTGAGATGAGCCTTGGGGTCTCCTGACCCATCAAACCTATCTGTCTACCATTTGAATTTTTCTGGAATTCTCACTCTAGAGAAGAAACTCATTTCCTCATAATCCACTGCTTGGCCTTCTGAGCCATTTCCTACTCGAATCATACTGTCCAACATCTCTAATTGCTCTTTGAGCTTCCTTTCTTTCTCCATCTCTGAAGGCTCAAAATGGACGTGTGCTACAAATTCCTCTTCTTCATCTTCGATCACTACCCTAGGAGGAGGGACCCTAGAATAGGCCCCTCATTGACCATTGGGATGGATAGGTGAAGATCCTCTTTGACTGGTTGGCCAGACATACTCTGGTTCCCCTGAATTAACTCAAAAAGAATTCCCACAATGACCTATAGCTCCATTCTGGTCTATATCTCTTGTTGTCGGTGCCGGCTCACTCTTAGGATCAGCTCTGGGAGGGTTCTGAAGTGTATACAATATCTAAGCTATTCCTCTTTTGACTTCAGCCATCTCTGTCTACAAAGTCTCCACAGGACGGACCCAGGCCTATTCAGGGGTTTCCATATTGGGTGGATCCATGCTTACTGAGCTGTAATCACTTGGTAGTAGACAATCTCAAAGAGATAATAGAGGTGATTCTGGATTTAGGCGAGTCAACCAATTACCCTGATGCATCCAAAAGGACCGCGGTGAATACTTGAGATGTGGAATTATGCCTAAACCAAAAGTGATTTATTTTAGGATTCTTGAATTCCCCACCCCTTGTTCACACATTCACTAGATTATCAACCAATGATCCATCCAAAGTTAGTCCGCTTAATGATAGGGGTGGATAGGGTTCGATGGTCCACCCAATGTCATAAGTAGGAGATTCATACAAATGGCTTGTTGAGAATATTCCCATAAGACATTCCATGTAATAAATTCATGCTTTCCTTTCTCTTTTCCCACTAGGTGTCCTTCATCCTAATTTTCTCGAGACTTCTCGGGACTTAACGTGACTCTGATGGGATTGCTCTTGAGTTATGTATATGGACTTTTTCCTTAAGGAGGAGGGACACATTTTATCCAAAATCCACTTTAGAAAAGCAATTTTTTAAAATGGGAATATAGTGTAGGAACATTCCTTTTCAAGATTGCTAACAAGTTCTACAGTTAGCTTGTGGCGCTTCTAGCTTCTTCATCTATTTTCTACATGATGCGAGCATGCAGTGATGCAATAGGACTGACAAGGCTTCCTTGACAGGATCTATATATGCAAGGTATGTGATCCTTTTGATATACCCATAGGTACGAGATCAAGGCGGTGACTTCCTTGCCCATTACTCATGACTACACACGAGGTTAAGCAATTGGTCACGGGATGGTGGAACCATGAGTGATTGTGTGAAAAAGTGTAATGTAGGGTAACCATCATTCAATCTTAGAATACCATAGAGTGCTCAGATGTCCCCGAGGGTGCTGGCACAAATATGAACATCCTCACCATTTGATGACGCATTGATCTCAGAGTGCTATAAAGTGCACGAACCTCCCCGATGGTGCTGGTATAAATACAACATCTTTACCATTTGACGATATCTCTCATTCTTATATAGGAAGTGGGCATCATTTGCTCTCAGAGTACTCTCCATGACATGCGGTGACCCCCCAAGGGTGTAGGCATGATAGGGAGTCCCTCGCTAAATGATTTCACTTCAAGCATGATGCCCGATGCAATTAGCAAATATCATTAAAACATGGGGTTAGCCAAACACATTTTCAAAAAAATGTGGTGGAAAATGTTCTTGCATTTAAAGGTAGCATCAAGTATTGAAAGCTTGACATTCATCCTCAGCAGAGTCGCCATTGTGAGGGAAGCGACCGGAGATGGATCCCCGTCCTCTCTCCTCTCTCTCTCATCACCTTCATATGAGGGGGAGTGGTTCGAGTCATGTGGGCTTTTCTTACTGGCCCTGCACCACCGTATCGCCACTTGGAGATACGTGGAGGCCTATTTCGCAAGAGTGTAAAATTCATCATTTGAGATAGGGTTTTGATGATGGTCCAATTCGGGGATCAGGATCATGCAAATGGGGTTTACATTCGTCACCTAGGGTTATGGGCCTAGGACCGGGGGGTGAGCCCTATTCCTGAGAAAAGGGCCCAAAATTTGGTCTAGTCTAGAGATTTAAGGTAAGTGTCATGTTATAGAGTTGGGAAGGCGTTAAGCATTCAATTTGCCCGGTTCAACTGGTCTTCTTGCTAGATGCTTTGAGAACGAACATTTTCCATAATTATTACTATTCCACATTTGTGGCTAAGTTATCACATATATATATATACATTAATTGAATTCAAACTATTATATACACTAAAATAAGGTTTATTAGGTATCTACATTATCCTTAAATGGGGAGAGAGATTATACCTGAATTTGACCCCTGTTTTGGGTCAAGAGGGGTGGGCCCCTAATTGGTATCAGCTCGGACTATTTTTTGGATTCTCCTAGCTCAGGGGAAGATGGTCTTGACCTCCAACTTCCTTTCTTGAGAGATGCTGATTGTGATTGTATCTGGACAGAGTTTTGGATAGGAAATTTTAGATTTGGATTCGGACAGAGCTTCGGTTAGGGAAGGCTATTTCCAGACTTGGGATGAGGAGGTACTCTGGCAAAGCTTCCACTGGGGATTGCCTAAGGGAGGGTTAGGCTGAGGTGGCACTTCGATAGAGCTTCCGCTATGAATGGCTATTTTTGGAAAGATTCTAGGGACACACGGACAGAGGTTCAGCTAGGGAAGGCTATTTTCGGGCTTGGGATGAAGTGGCACTCTAACAGAGCTTTCACTAGGGATAGGCTAAGGGAGTGCTAGGGTGAGGTGGCACTTCGACAGAGCTTCCACTGGGAATGGCTATTTTGGAAAGATTCCAGGGACACTCGGACAAAGGTTTGGCTAGAAAGGCTATTTCTAAAAAGAAAATGGGCTGCCCTAAAAATGGACTGAAGAACTCCAAAGTCCCGAAGACCACTTTGAAGATCTGAATAGAGTTTCAAATCTTAACAAAGATCTCTTTATAGACCCAAAGAACCTAAAAAGGGAGGGTTTCTATCTCAAAAACGCTCAAGAACGCTGAAGAACACTCATGAACACTCAAGAACACTCAAGGGAGGTGGCTCAAGAACATACTATTTTTGGCTAAAAACTGGATCTAACTAAGAATTTGGATTGAAGACTTCAAGATCCCGAAGAACACTTCGAAGATCCGAATGAGTTTTTGGATATTAACGAAGATTGCTCTGAAGATCAGAAGAAAATCAAGAGGGGGGAGGGGAGGAAATTTTCACTCAGAAAGGGGATTCAGGTGTCTGTTGGTCTCCTTTTTTCTAAGGGAGGGGGTGTTTATAGTTTTTTTCAACCAAGTAGGAGAGGGGGAATCCCTTTATCCAGTGGACGAAAGGGGGATTCTTGCCTAAAGTGAAGAGATAGGATTTTTGTCTAATGGGTAAAGGGGGGATTGAAAGAAAAAATGGGTGGGCAAGGCTTTTGTCCAGTGGGTAAGGGGGTTTTTAGAAAATAATGGGAGGAGAAAGAAATTTTAGCTTGGAAAAAGGTGATTTTCAGAAAAAACTGGAGGAGAGAGAAAGTTTTGTCAAAAAAGGTAATTTTTAAAAAAACGAGAGGAGAGAGAAAGTGTTGTCGAAAAAGGTAGTTTTTGGAAAAGCAGGAGGAGAGAGAAAGTTTTTCTAAAAAGGTAATTTTCAAAAAAGGAGGAGAGAGAAGGTTTACCAAAAAAGGAAATTTTTAGAAAAGCAAGAGGAGAGAGAAGGTCTTATCAGAAAGGGTAATTTTTGGAAAAGCAGGAGGAGAGAGAAAGTTTTACTTGAAAAGGAAATTTTTAGAAAAGCGAGAGGAGAGAGAAGGTTTTGTTGAAAAATGTAGTTTTTAAAAAAGCGAGAGGAGAGATAAAGTTTTGTCGAGGGTGCGGGTGATGTCACGGGTGCACAAATGCATGGGTTGTTATTGTATGGTTATCCTTATTGGCGACCCGATCACATGGCGGTGATGATGTGACCAGTTTGGGTTATGTGGTTGGAAATGATGACATGGCAGTGTCCAGTGTCACCGATGAGATAACATAGCCACATTGTGTGTATGGAGTGGTTTGATCTATCCATGGTAGGTGGTGCAGGTTTCTAGGTCAAAACTGGAAAAATCGGCTTATTTAAGCTCGGAGCATTTTTGGTAACGAAAATGTCTTTTTTGGAAGACCATTCCTTCATGAAAAATATAGATTGTAATTTATCTAGTCCAGTGCATCTAATTTTGTCGCATTCTGATACTGTATGAAAAAGTTACGGCATTGTGGTAGTTGAGGGAAATTTCGGTATTGAAGATGAATATTTTAAACAAAGTTTTTTCCATGTAATGATACGACAAAAGTCAAATCTTTCCAACAAATCTGATTTCATAGGATTCCGATACCATATAAGGAAGATGAATCATTGGAAAGGTCTAGGAGCATTTTGATCATTTTACATGTTGAGTCAGATGATCGGGTCTTCTGAAAAGTTGTAGAGCGTCCAGTCACGGTTTCAACATACTTCATTTCATCTCATCGGATATAGTATGAAAAAGTTACATCTATTTCCGTGAAGCCAGTTCAAAAATCCAAACTAGAAAATTTATCAATTACTCTCGGTGTTAGGTGGATTTTCCAGATTTTAATTTTGACATTTGAGGAATTTTTTTTTTAATTTCAAGGTTTTAAAGGTCTAACTTGATAAGGGTATTTCAACACTGAAATATATGGAGG
The DNA here is from genome assembly GCF_013358625.1 of Macadamia integrifolia. NCBI lineage: Eukaryota > Viridiplantae > Streptophyta > Magnoliopsida > Proteales > Proteaceae > Macadamia > Macadamia integrifolia. The sequence goes on from NW_024870486.1 coordinate 207,657, forward strand.
TAGGGGCTTGATTGCAATAAAAGAGAGTATAGAGTTGTAGAATGGAAGGTTCAGATGAAGCCACGTAGGCCTATTCTCATCTAACGACTGCTGAACTTAGGTGTTGATGAGACGATTTAGATTCCTGCGCGAAGGTCCTCATTGGTGAAGTGCATTGGACATCATGGTGTGGTGCCTCACCATGTTGAGTCTTGATTGTGTGTAGCGCATGTGCAAAGAATCTATAAAGAGATTCTCCATATCTTGATCTGAGCCAATTATATCAGATCAGTTCCAATCTAACGGTCAAGATCAATGGAGCTTTATTAAAGTTAGCTGACAGCATACCGTGAAACATGCTACACCAGCCAATCGGTGATTGATAATACGTCTGACGATGTCAGCACATACGTTATGATGACATCATCTTTGACTTTGTAAGATTCAAATCTAATGGTTTAGAACTATTATCCGTTGGTTTAATCGGACAACTTAGATTATAAGATATTTTAGATGAGATCTACAGTCAGATCTGCTCCCCTGTTGCGTGCACCGCTGGTGTAGCCTACTCTAACCTCTGAAGATTTCATTTCTGGCTTTCTGGTTAGCCCAACTTCAAATGGCTATATCTCCCTCATCCTAACTCCGATTTGGGTGATTCAAGTTGGAAATTCTTCATATCTTTGAGCTCTACATGCCTAAGGGAAGAAAATGAAGAAAAGAGTTATAGAGATGGCCAAATACTTTAGTTGAATCTCAAAGAAGGCTTATGCTTTGAATTCAAAACCAACAATCTCTTGTAGTTAATCCATAGCCTTCATTAGAGACTTGAGAAGCTGTTGAAAGCCAAGGCAGCAAGCTTCATTGGTGGTAGCCAAGAAAAGGGAAGAGAAAAGAAGAGGAAGAAGAAAGGGAAAAGAGAGAAGAAGCCCATTCAAGCTTGTGTGAGCCATTATTGAGCCATTAGAGCTCTAACAAAGGAAAAGAGGAAGTAGAAAGAAAGAAGAGAGAAGAGGAGAAGTGGTGTGCCTTGATGTAGCTACGTGAGCTTCCACAAAGGAGGAAAGAAATAGAAAGGAAAGGAAAGAAGGAAGGAGAAGAAAAGAAAAGAAAGAGAGGAAAAGAACAGGGAGAGTATCTGTATCTCACACTCACTGCTAGAGTGTTTCAAACACAGACTGATACGGGTTCTACAGTGCACTTGAAGATTCCAATTTCTTCATTAACTTAGGGGAGATTGAAGATTCTAGTGGACCATCAGAGTTCTCGGTCCCATCTTCAGAAATCAATGATCAGAGACATTACAGGGTTGTAAGCTATTCTAACCTTATTGACCTGTGCTTTTGATTTACTGTATTTTTATTATATGCTTAGCTAGGTTATATTGCCATAGACTTATGATATGTGGGATATCATTGAAGGGAATTATCACAAGCCCAACCGTATCTATGTAATTAGTGTTTAGTGGGTGCTGGACATAGGGACAGCGTGTTCCTTGGTAGTTACCACTACCTAAACATATCTGCCATGAGTGTGGCTTCTCAGATTATTCTGGGAAAATTGGAGTGAAGACCTAGCCTTTGTAAGTTAATGGTGGAAACTGGGAACATGTTCCCTTGGCTGTGGATGCAGTCATAATTAGTATTGAGTAAATTCTATAGAAGCTACCATCGAACCCATAGCCTGGGGATCAAGTGGTGGAGCCCCACCAACCCTAGTAGCTTCTTCTCCTGCCCTGTTAGTACCGCCACCCTCTACCTTCATAGGCTGCTAACCCTCTCCTGGAATAGGTGTCACCTCCTATAGATCTATGGTCATCTTCCTCAGAGAATCTTGGTTGAAGTCTATGACCTCTTCACCCAAGCATGCCTCACCCTCCAAGTCCACCCCAAAACGGCAAAAGATGTCAGTCAATATCCTCTCGTAGCATAGGTTTCCTACTCGACGATTTTGCCCTTCAGACCAAATTACAATGGTCCACATTAGGAGGTAAGGTAGATGAGCCCAACAGTGGATATTTCTTGTGTTGTGATTGTGCATGCTAGTATTATATTGTGGATTGGAGTGTATGCCTGCAGGATAGGTGTACATATCTGGTACACATGACCACTTAGTGGTGCAGTGTGGATGTATATACAACTATGTGTATGTGATAGTGATTGACATGTGGGGTTTGTGAGTTAGCTTTCAGCAGCAATACAAGTTATGTGAGTAAGTTTCTAGCAGTAGCGAGAGTTATCAATAGTATAGTAGCTCTGGGCAGCATCGATAGACTGTGACTAAGAGTTAGCCACATCAGCTGGTGATCTAGTAAAGAACTAGCTGAGGAAAATTTTTTGGATGCACTGATTCACCCCCCCTCTCAGTGTCATCTGGGACCTAACATGGGTGTGCGGACAATGTGCACGATGTGCAGGCCATGTGTGCATGGTGTGCTGGCAAAGTGTGCATGTTGTGCGCCAGCGTGCAGCGGGCCTGTGAATAGTATACGATAGACCCATGCACAGTGTGCGGCATGGCTGCACACAGGTGTTCAGTAGGCCCGCGCACAGGTGTGCGGCCAGGCTAGGCTGGCTGGGCTGGTTGGTTTGGCTGGGCTGGCTAGGTGGCCGGTGTGCACGACAAGCGCTCGAAAAAAATGTGATTTTCTAGGAATGATTGCAGGAGATCTGTCAGTCCGATTTTAGCATACCATATATTGTCAAATTCTTATTTTCTAGCACTATCCATCTATATGGTCATCTTGACAAGATTCTTTCATATATGAAAATTCAAAATTAGATCTTCTTCCCTCCCGCACGGGGATTTCCATGGTTTTGGGTAGGGGAATGTTTCCATCAGCATCTCTGTTAATCAGAAGTCGAAAGTCGAGTCCAAAATCCATATTTCATCATAGCTAGAGGAGGGTGACAAAATTGGGTGTCTACACTGAGCTGCATTTGCTGAGTTCACCTTGGCCATTCTCCACTTAGGGTGTTGATATCATTGGAAATGTCAACCCTAAAGCATCTAATGGCCACGAGTTTATCTTAGTAACCATTGATTATTTCACCAAGTGGATAGAAGCTCAGTCCTATGCAATCCTGACATCTGCTAAGGTGACCAAGTTCATCAAGGAAAACATCATTTCCCGATATGGAGTACCTCAAGAATTGATATCAGATCAAGGATCCCATTTTTGGGGCAAGATCAACAAAATCTGCACAAAATTCAGTATCAGAAGGCATCGCTCTACCACTTATAGGCCGTAGACCAATGGGGCAGTAGAAGTAGCTAACAAGAATATCAAAGTCATTCTGCAGAACATGGCAGAAACACACAAGGATTGGGCTGATAAGCTACCCCTTACCCTATGGGCATACTAGACTTCTGTATGATCCTTGACAGGGGCAACCCCTTTTTCTTTGGTATATGGGGTTGAGGCAATTCTACCCATGGAAATCTTAATACCATCTCTAAGGATGCTTCTTAATAGCTAGTTACCTGAAGGAGAATGGGTGAAGGCTAGGCACGATGAACTCAACTTTCTTGATGAAAGGAGTATGAAGGCCATGGATAATCTGAAAAAATATCAACTGAGAATGGCAAGGACCTTCAACAAGAATGTGAGGCCCCGTCACATAGAAGAGGGTGAACTTGTTCCTTGAGAACAAAGAGCTCCAATTCATAACCTAAGAGGGAAATTCAGGCCCAACTGGAGTGGCCTATTCACTGTCAAAGAGATTCTACCAGGTAAGGCTGTGAAACTCATAGACCACAATGATGAAGAAATACCCGGACTGATCAACATGGATCAACTCAAGAAATACTATGTCTAATAGGGTGAATAGCCCGGACTATGTCAGGCCTGATTCCTCTCAAGGGATACTTAGGTAACTTGACATGTGCAAGTACGGTCTCAACCATATGAAGACAATAAATTGGTTCCTAGATTAATAATCAAGGTATCTTAAAAAGATCATCATAGCTTGTGTCTCCCAAGAAGTGCCATTTGGCATGCAAGGCCATTGGGCATCCATCATCCGCCTATGGTCCTCCAGATTCTTATCCAGAATTTTATTCCCCAAAAGTCACCACCTGGCACCAGTTTGTCAAGGGAAGTTCACTTCCCACCCTTGATTAGAGGGTTTCAGTGCAACAGTGATAAAGGTTTGGTTATGACAATAGCTAATGAGTGATACTTTGAAAAATCATGGCATCTCTTCTTAGCTTATGATGGTTTTAGGAAAAGTCATGGATTCTTTAGATGACACATTAAGGAAATGGCATGGTTGTTATCATGGAAGTCTTGCTATTTCCCAGCTTTGGCTGCTTGAGAAGCTGAAACTGAATAGGCCATTAAATGGAGGTCGACTTGGAGCTCTTTGTTAGCAAGCAAGGAGGGAAGCATCAGAGTTTAAGCTCATTGTTGATTGGAAATATTACCTACAAGGAAGGACTATAAAGGAAATTGCATGAAGATGCCCAGGGAATCCATAAGAGGATTTTCTGATGAAGACCTCTGGATGCAACTATGTCAAATTAATGGGATTGACTCAGACGTCTTTCTACTTGCATACTTACAACAACCAACAATACATAATTAAGGCGGTGGATCCAGAGGAGTTAGTAAACTTTTACCCACCCTAGGAACTGTCTCCCCACTTTGTTACCTGCCTATCCTATCTATGATAAGAAGGTCATTTTCATAGTAGAATGAAGGAGATATTTGGACTTTCTTATTACTTTCATGTTATCTCAATTATTCTAATGAAAATTTGAGTTGTGGAATTGATTGTGCTAAACAAAAAATGTATATATAAAAAAAAACATTCCAAACCAAAAAGAGATTTTCTTTGTGCCAAAGATAGGTTTCCATTCATAAAATACCAAAATTACAAAAAAGAAGGTAATAATAAAAAACATTGGGGGAGAATATACATATGTTTATGTTTATAGAACTACAGAAATGAATCCCTAGAAGTCAAGATCCTCACCAGAACCATACTCGGCGTCATCCTCAGGAAAGGCCGAAGAATTGGAAGGTGCCAATCCTGAACTCCCCGACCTCTGTGAGAAGCCCTCAACCTGTGCCTGCAAATGGGCAATATCTCATCGACAAGAGTCAACCTGTCTACTCAGGGCCTTGTTCTCTCTCTCCTGGGGAACACGTTGAATGATCAAGAAAAGGAGCCACAAAAGAGGAAAGAAACTAAGATCAGGAAAATACCTTGTCAACCACGACTTTAGATAGACTCTGATGCATCCTCCTGAGCTCGGCATAGAGTTCCGGAGACACCTGAGAAAGAGAATGTTAGTCCAAAGAAATTAAGAACCAATCAAATAAAGAGGTGTTTTGATACTCACATAGTCAAATGGGATAGGAAGCCCAAGAGAGGCGTCCCTATCCATTCTACGCTCCAGGAGTTAAGGAATACCCAGGCGGGTTGCACTAGGATAAGACCAACCCAGGAAACCACTGAAGGGACTAATGGCCATCCAGAGAGGTCCCCTTACAATAATAGATGGTCCATCCTGGGATGAGGAAGCATCACCTACTCATGACTGAGTGGAAGGGGGGTCCACATGCCGTGTTCTCCACTGAAAGAACATCAATCAAAAGAGGAAGAATTTGAAATGAAAAAAAAAAATGCTCAAGAGAGGAAACATACCAGCAGTCCTCTGGGACCAAAAGGAGCACAGACTATCCCCTCCTTAAGGTAGTCCTCATAATTCCTACCCAGATCTAGGAGGGAATCATCCCACACCTTGTCATCCCATACCTCTATTTGATCCTCGGGGATACTCTCAGGGTTATGCATTGTCGATGGAGGATAGTAGGGAAGGGAGCGCACTGGAGGATCAGACCACTAAGGAGTGACACGCTCCCCCAGATACCAGGCATGGCCCCAAATGCCCTTGAATAGTGTACGGCTCTGTTAGGCGTTGAGCTCAAGCTAATTCCTCGGGGTTGTAGAAATGGAGATCTCGGAATGGTCTCCATTAAACATGTAAAGTCAAGAAGTGATCAATATAGTACAAGGTAAAAGGAAAATTTGAAACCACAAATGACTTACCTTAGTGAGACCATCTAAAAGAGAGCGGGTTGTAGCCCCGAAGGAAGGTGTCGGTTCCTTAAAAACTGACTATTTCCCCATCTGCTAGCTAGGGGAAAAGGCAAAATCTGAGGAACCTTCAACATGGGGGCTAGGATCTCTAGGTGTTCGTAACACCAAGGCTGAATTAAAATATCAAAATAAGGATGTGCAAGTAATATGAAAAGAGAAAAAGAAAAAAAAAAAAAAGAAATGCAAAGTCACCTAGAGAGTGAAGCCTGCCCCCTTGAGGCCCCTATCCCCATATGCCAACAGATCAAGGGTCCGTAGAAGATAGGTGTGGGCGGCTCCACCCCAATCCCAAGAGTCCACCTCATGAAGGTTTTGGAAGAGGGCAACCATGCGGATGTCCACTCCATCCCGGAGGTCACTAAAAAGGCACTAGGCCACGGAAAATAATAGGAAGGAGTGGGTTACCTGAGTTCACTCTTAGGTCCTTCCTCATCCAGTGGCAGTGATCACACCCAAGTGGATATGTGTATCATTGTCTAGAATCTCAATGCTCGTCAGCTCTGTGAACTCCTCCCGTGCTGATAATGTCTCAGGAATCGATAGAGGCCTCCCCCTGAAGGGTATGCGAGTCAGGGTATAAAAACATGATGGTGATCTCACCGATGGGAAGATGAAAAGAATGGGTACTCGGCCACCACCTCTCCACCAAGGCTTCCGCCACTACCGAGCTGAATTTCCTGGTCTCCAATAAGGCCAAGCGGCATAGGTAAGTGGAATCTACTTGCCCTTGTGCTCTATGGGGGAGCATCTCATACCACTCCCGAACTGTATTAGGATGGCCATACCTAGCCAATGTAGGGGCCATTCCTTCATCATGCTCCTACAATGAATGCAAAAATTAACAAAAATGAACAAAAAATATACAAATGCAAAAATGAATAAAAAATAAATAAATACAAAAATGAACAAAAATGAACAAAAAAAAATATACAAATGCAAAAATGAACAATAAATAAATAAATGCAGAAATAAACAGAAATGAATAATAATGAAAGGAAAAGGAAAAGACTTACCCATTTTCCCCACACTGCATTACATATGTCGTTCGGAGTCTTTTGAAGGGTCCACTCGATATACCAATCGATATAGCAATCTGCGAGACTGCCTTTCTCCTGAGAGCATGTGCTGCATCTCTCTCTAATACCCAGTCGGATCTCTCCTGGAGTCCTCTTTCATCTCTTAGCCATATTTCCCAAGATTTACAAAGAACCCCAAGAAGTTCCAAAAAATTACAAAGAACCCCAAGAAGTTCAAAAAACTGCAAAGAACTCCAAGAGTTCCAAAAATTGTAAAGAACCCCAAGAAGCTTCACAATCTGTAAAAAAGCCTAAGAACACTTGAAATTCTCCAAATGGGTCCCTCCTCGAGAACTATGAAGAACTTCGAAGGAGACTCGATGATCTTCGGAAAAATTTTGAGGAAACCCAAAGAAATGCGGAAAAGCTTTGAATCTTCGAAAAAAACACTAGAACCCAAACTAACTCGGTCATGGATCATTCCAAACTCAAGGAAATCGGATTGGTGAGTGAATGGGAGGGGGGGCATTTTATGGATGAAATTTCATTCTTTGAAAAAAAAAAATTTGGATTCTAATTGCAAGGTGCAAATTAAAGATTAATACCACAAAATATTTTCTTGTGGTGGATAAAAATTATGGCATATAAAAGTGAAGACGAGAGTCTCATAAAAAAATGGTAAGTAAAAATCATATGAAATGATAGATGAAAATCTATCAAATGAACATGGTAGATAAAAATGGAAAAGGTAGAAAATATTTACATCACAAATGGTGTTAATCACATACATTTGAAAATCATGATTCCAAATCAAAAGCCAAAAATCAAAGATTCCAAATCAATGGCAAAAAGCAAGATTTCAAATCAAGGGCCAAAAGCAAGATTCCAAATCAAAGGACAAAAGTAAGATTCCAAATCAAGAGCAAAATTTTAAAATTCAAGGTTCCCATCGCATGATTCAAATTCAAGAATCCCAATCAACAAAAAATCAAGGAAAAAACAATTTCATTTACCCCGCCCCAGGTGGCCCGATTTCATTAACCTAACCCCAGGTGGCCCAATTTTATAGACTTGGCCCCAGGTGGCTTGATTTTATTGATCCAGCCCCAAGTGGCCCAATTTCATTGACTTGGCTCCAAGTGGCCCAATTTCATTGACCTGGCCCCAGGTGGCCCAATTTCATTGACTTGGCCCCAGGTGGCCCAATTTCATTGACTCAGCCCTAAGTATTGACCTAGCCCCAAGTGGCCCAATTTCATTGACCCGGCCCCAGGTGGCCCAATTTCATTGCCTAGCCCCAAGTGGCCCAATTTCATTGACCTAGCCTCAGGTGGCCCAATCTCTTTGAATTGGCTCCAAGTGACCCGATCTCATAGATTAATTCCTAGGACTGGCAGAAGGAAGCCTAGCCTAGGAAGAACATTTTCAAGAACTGACATCTTCTGCAAGGAGGGCTCAAATCTCTGTAAATGATTGATCAAGGACAATTTCAAGGACTAACATCTTCTACAGTGAGGGATCAAATCTCTGCAAAAGGACGGATTAATTCTTAGGACTGGTGGAAGAAAGCCCAGCCTAGGAAGAACAATTTCAAGAGCTAACATCTTTTGCAAGAAGGGCTTAAATCTCTGCAAATGATGGATTAATTCCTAAAACTGGCGTAAGGAAGTCCAGCTTAGGAAGAACATTTTCAAGCACTAACATCTTCTGCAGAGAGGGCTCAAATCTTTGCAAATGATGCATTAAGAACAATTTCAAGCACTGACATCTTCTAAAGGGAGGGCTCAAATCTCTGTGAAACAATGGTTCAACATTTTATAACAGGATCGAAAGGGTTCAAATTTCTTTCCTACAACCGGCAGTCCAGGTAAGTCCTAAACTTTAAAGCAGTTAAGAGATATTACCTGTTACATTTTCAACTCCGTCAATTTTTAACAGGATGATGGCAGTACATGCTCTGGGTGACAATATAATCGTTCTTCTCTTTGCCCTTTAGCTGTTGGCACTGGCCTCAGCCAAAGAGGGGCATTCTGTAGACACCCAATTTTGTCACCGTCCTCTGACTATGATGACTTATGGATCTTGGACATTACTTCTCACTTTTGATCGACAAAGATGACTCCTTGCTGAGGTAACCATTCCCAGAAGCATTCCAAACTTACCCAAAATTCCTAGAAACCACATGTGAGAGAAAAGAAAGGTCCAATTTGACATTTCATATACAAAGGAATTCGGTTCTAGTGTTAGGGTAGCGGTCGGAGAAGAATAAGCTATGCATCCCCATCCTCTCTCCTCTCTCTCTCTTCACCTTTATGTGAGGGGGAGGGGTTTGAGTCATGTGTGCTTTGCTTACGGGCCCCACACTGCCATATCACGGCTTGGAGATATATGGAGGCCTATTTCATAAGAGTGTAAAATTCATCATTTAAGATGGGGGTTTTTATGATGGTCCAATTCAGGGATCAAGATCATGCAAATAGGGTTTGGAGTTACCACCGAGGGTTATGGGCCTAGGAGCCGGTGGTGGGCTTGATTCCTGAGAAAAGGGCCCAAAATTTGGTCTGGTTTAGAGATTTGGGGTAAGTGTGAGGTTACAGAGTTGAGAAGGTGTTAAGCACCCAATCTGCCCAGTTCAACTAGTCTTCTTGCTAGATGCTTGAGAACGAACATTTTTCACAATTATTACTATTCCATATGTATGGCTAAGTTATCATATATATATATATACATTAATTGAATTCAATCTACTATATACACTAAGATAAGGTCTGTTTAAAGTCTATATTATGACAAGTTGGTTGAGAAATTATACCTGAACTTAACCCCTGTTTCGGGTCAAGAGGGGTGGGCCCCTGATTAGTACTGGCTCGGACTATTTTTTGGATTCTCTTGGATCAGAGGAAGATGGTCTTGACCTCCAACTTCCTTTCTTGAGAGATACTGATTGTGATGGTATTTGGACAGAGTTCTAGCTAGGAATAGTCACTTTCTGATTTGGATTCGAACAAAGATTGGGGTAAGGAAGGCTATTTTTGGCTTTGGATTCGAACAGAGCTTTAGCTAGGGATGGCTATTTCTGGCTTTGGATTCAGATAGAGCTTTGGCTAGGGAAAACTATTTCTGGGCTCAGGATGAGGTGGCACTCCGGTAGAGCTTCTGCTGTGGATAAGCTAAGGGAAGGCTAGGCTGAGGTGGCACTTCGGTAAAGCTTACACTGGGAATGGCTATTTCTAAAAATACTCCAGGGACACTCGGATAGGGGTTCGGCTAGAAAAGGCTATTTCTGAAAAGAAACAGGGTGACCTAAAAATGGATTGAAGAACTCCAAAGCCCCGAAGAACACTTTGAAGATCCAAACAGAGTTTCAAATCTTAACAAAGATCTCTTCATAGACCCGAAGAACCTCAAAAAGGGGGGGTTTCTATCTCAAGAATGCTCAAGAATGCTCAAGAACACTCAAAGGAGGTGGCTTAAGAACATCCTATTTTTGGCTAAAAACTGGATCTATCTAAGAATTTGGATTGAAGATCTTCAAGATCCCAAAGAACACTTCGAAGATCCGAATGAGTTTTCGAATCATGGCAAAGATCGCTCCAAAGATCAGAAGAAAATTAAGAAGTGGGAGGGGAGCAAAATTTCACTCTGAAAGGGGATTCTGGTGTGTTGGTGTGTTTTTTTCTAAGGGAGGGGGTATTTATAGTTTTTTCTGGCCAAATAAAAGAGGGAGAATCCTTTTATCCAAAGGACAAAAGGGGGGCTCTTGCCTAAAGTGAGGAGATAGGATTTTTGTCCAATGGGTAAAGGGGGGTTGAAGGTAAAATGAGTGGGGAGGGTTTTTGTCCAATGGTAAAAGGGGGTTTTCAGAAAAGAATGGGAGGAGAAAAAAATTTTAGCTGGTAAAAGGGGATTTTTGAAAAAATAGGAGAGAGAAATTTTAGCCAAAAAAAGGTGATTTTCAAAAAAATAGGATGAGAGAGAAACTTTAGCCGAAAAAAGGTGATTTTTGAAAAAGCGAGAGGAGAGAGAAGGATCAGCCAGAAAAGGTAATTTTTGAAAAAATGAGAAGAGAGAGAAAGTTTACCCAGAAAAGGTAGTTTTTCAGAAAAACAGGAGGAGAGAGAAAGTTTAGCCAAAAAAGGTAGTTTACAAAAAAGAGGGAGGAGAGAGAAAGTTTAGCTAAAAAAGGTAATTTTTAGAAAAGCGGGAGGAGAGAGAAGGTTTAGCCATAAAAGGTAGTTTTCAAAAAAATGGGAGGAGAGAGAATGTTTAGGCAGGGAGTGCAGGTGATGTCACAGGTGCATGAATGCATGGGTGTGCTGGCAATATGCACGGTGTGTGGGCCACCTGTGCATGGTGCAGGCACAGTGTGCACGGCCATGCAGGCAAGGTGTACACGGTATGCGGTAGGGACATGCACAGCATACGACAGGGGTGCGCACACCATGTGGTGGGGGACCGCACTCGTGTGTTGGGGGCTCGCAGCCATGCGAAGGGGGCATGCACAGTGTGCGGTGGGGCCATACACACTGTGCAGTGGGGGCATGCACACATATGGAGGGGGCACAGCATATGGAGGGGCTGCACACTCATCCGGTGGGGGCTGGCATAATGTACGGTTGGGGCGCATAGCATACGGTAGGGGTGTACAAGTGTGTGCATGGCATGGCTCCGTGCATGTTTTGTGAGGCTATGTGCATGGCTGTGGGGTTGTGTGCATGTGCTGCAGCCCATGGGTAGTGAGCACGCGCGCTGGCTGGCCTGTTGGCCAAAGACCGCAGCGCGCATGTGAATATGGGTTTTTTCGATGATGATAACGGGAGATTCGTCAATCCGATTTTGGTGTATCATATATTGTCAGAATCATTTTCTCAAACACTATTCATCTATATGATCATCTTGATTGCATTCCTTCGTATATAGAAAGCGAAAATTGGACCCCTTCCCTCTCGCGTGGGGATTTCTAGGGTTTTAGACCTGGGAGTGTTTCGGGGTTATCCGGGTAGGTAGAGATGAATTTTAGGGTGTTTGGGTTAGGTGAGGGATTTTTCCAGGTTTCCAGCGAGACAGTCCCTGTGCACAGCATATGTGTAGGAAGGCATGATTTTTCGGGGATGATTGCCAGAGATTCATTAGCCCAATTTTGACATATCATATATCATCGGAATTGTATTTTTGAGCATTATTCATCTGTATGGTCATTTTGACTAGATTCCTTCATATATAAAAAGTTAAAATTAGACCTTCCTCTCTCTTGCATGGGGATATCCAGGGTTTTGGGTAGGGGAATGTTTCCATCAGCACCTCTGTCTGTCGAAAGTCAGAAGTCGCATCCAAGATCCAAATTTCATCAGAGCTAGAGGAGGGTGACAAAATTGGGTGTCTACAGAATCCCCCTTTTTGGCCAAGGCCTATACCAACTGCTGAAAGGCAAAGAAAAGGTCGACCACATTTTGTCACTCAGAGCATATACTACCGTCATCTTGCTCAGTTATGACGGAGTTGAAAAAATGCAACAAATAATATCTCTAAAGTTTTAGGACTTATCTGGGCTACCAATTGGGGGAAAAGAATTTGCTAGTCTTCTAATCCTACAAAAAAAGTTAGTACTTTGATCCTAATTCTTCCTTAGCTGGGCTTCACATATGCCAGTTGAGGGAATATGGCCTCCAGGCTGGGTCTGGACTATCTGAGACTAATGGTTACAAGAGAGGAATTTGTTGCTCTTCCAATCTTACAACAAGTAAAAAATGTTTGATACTAGGATTTTTTTAGTCGGGCTTCACATGTGCCAGTTTAGGGATTTGGTCTATGAGATCGGGCCACTCAAGTCCGACTCAAAGAAAAAGGAACTCCTGGGGTCGAGTTAACAACATTGGGCCACCTGGGACCGGATAAAAGTGATTGGGCTGCCTGGGGCCGAGTAAATGCAATTAGGCCACTTGGGGCCGAGTCGATGAGATTGGGCCACTTGGGGCCAGATAAATTATATCTTCTCTTGATTTTTGGTTTAGAATTTGATTCTTGATATTGATTTGGAATCTTTTGATTATTGATGCTTGATCTGGAATTGTTTTTTTGTATAAAATGGGTCCCCTCCCTTGTTCATTCTTCATTCTAACTTTTCTAAGTGAAGTGAGTTCCTAGAACCCTCTAGTTTTTCTTGAAAGTTTTTCCTCTTGTTCTTGGTGTTCTTCATTTTGCTCTTGGAATTCTCGAAGATATTCATCTTGTTTTTTTTGGGAGGAGCTATTTGGAGCATTTGACATTCCATGGGCTTCTGTGCAAATTGGGAAACTTTCTGGGGCTTCTTATAATTTAGGAAAGTTTCTGAGGCTTTTTATAATTTTTTAAAATAAGGCCGAAAGGAGGAAGAGGAAGACTCTGGGAGAGGTCCAGCTTGAGAGTTGTAGAAGTCCTTCCCATAGGGATGACGGCCTGGTCAACTGGTATTTCGAGCAAACCCTTCACAACAGCCGGAATCGCATCTGTAACTCCATATGGGGTTCCTGATGGAGCAGTGGTGGCCCTGTACTCACACTTTCCACCTTCCTGCTGGCGAGATCACCATTACACCTATGTGATTCTATGCCTTGATAGACATTCCATTTGGGGGTACAACTATGACCCTACCCGTAGGATTCCTGCCTGCCAGGGAATTCGTAGATCTGACTGGTATCACCATTAAAGCCGGCCAGACGTGCATCTGTCTAGGGGAGATTAGTGCCCAATGGTGGAAATTTGTCCTGGGGGAGAATCCAGGCAACTTGTCTCAGATAGCATGTTCCTTCCTACTGTTTGTTGTGGGTTAGTGCCTCTTCAGTGACCTCCGAGGGGGAGTAGATATCCACCTGGTGTTCTTCCTCAAAGATCTTCGCACAGTAGATACCTGGGACTGGGGCGGGGCCGCCTATGCATATTTCCTATGGTCCTTGGACCTGCTATCCTATGGAAATAGGGGCCTCAAGGGGGCAGGCTACATCATCCAGGTAACTTTCCTTCTCATATCTATTTTCTTTCAGCCATTCGGTCTGCACTTTCTTACTTTGATTTCTTGGAACATACCTGGTGTTTTGAGCCTCTGGGAACCCTAGCCCCTAAACTGAGGGATCCTAAGACATTCTTCTTCCTCCTGGCCACAAAATGGGGAGATAACCAGGTGGTCCAGGCCAGATGCCATCCTCCGGGGACCACTACTCGTTCTCTTTTGAACGATCTCACTGAGGTATGCCATGTCTGATATTGAAATTCTATTTGTTTGATGCTATACTTACCCTTCCTTGGTTTTGCAAGCTACTTGGAGACCTTTCCATGACCTTGTGTTTTGGATTTCGAGAGAGTCAACTAGGTTCATCAATTATCTGAGAACCGAGTCCTTTTCCAGGGCCTATGGGGCCATGCCTGGCACTTAGGTGAGAGAGTAGTACCCCAGTGGTCAGACATCGATCCACGTCCTTCTCCTAGTCTTCCTCCACCCACTATGCATTGTCCAGAGATTGTCCCTATAGACGAGATGAAGTACTTGGCTAACGAAGTATGGGAGTATTCGTTTCTTGATCCAGATAGGGACTACAGAGCCTTCCTGGAGGAGGAGACAATGTGCACCCCTCTCAGTCCCAATGGTCCAGTGGTATGTTGCCCTTTCTTGAGTATTTCCTGTAGATTCTTCCTTGTTTTGGTCTTGACTGATGTTCTTTCAAGGGAGAGTGAGACGTGTAGATCCTTCTATTATTCGGTCACATGCCAGTGCTATTGATCCTTCACAAACAAGGCCCTCTACTAGTGCCGGTGGGTCTCTCAGAGTTGCTAACACCCCTTTTTGTGGCTTCCCTACCTGGACCTATCCCAACATAGCCAACTTGTCTCCCTCATCTTCTGGAGCCAAACATAGATGTAGACGCTTCACTTAGGCTGCCTATTCCTTATGATTATGTGAGTATCTGATCATTTTCCAATCAACTCTTGACTTCCTTTGGCTGATATGCTCTTTCTCAAGTGTCCCCAGAGGTCTATGCTAAGATTAGGAGGATGCACTATGGCCTATGCGAGGTGATAGTTATCAAGGATTGGGAGATTGCCTAGTAGGGTGCATTGATTGAGGACCTGACCCAGAGGCTAGAGCAGGTTGGAGTAGCATCTGTGGACTCCCCGGTGCTTCATGAGGATAGTTTAGAGTACGATTCAGATGATGGCTTCTGACCTATAGGGATTTGTTCCTATATTTCCTACAAACACAAACACATGGATATTTTCTTTCCTTTTTCTGTTTCCCTCCCTTTGTTTGTTCATTATTTTATTTCACCATCTCTATCAAAATTTACTTTTGGCACAAAGAAAATCTTTCTTATTTTTTTTTTTGTTTGCTTGGAATACTTACGCACAATCAATTCCATAACTCAAGTCATAATTAAAATAATCAAGATAATATGAAAATCCAATACTTCCTCATTCCATTACATGAAAAGGGGGACCACTTTCCTACCACAGATAGGATAGGTGAATAACAAGGTGGGGAGACAATGCTTGAGGTGGGTGAAAGTTCATTAACTCTTCTAGGTCCGTCTCTTCGAGCCCATACATAGGCAAATAAAAGGACGTGTGTCAATCCCATCAGTCTAATATAGTTGTAGCCAGGGGTCTTCATCAGAAAATCTTCTTGTGGCTTTCCTGGGTATCTCCATGCGATATCCTACATAGTCCTTTCCTACAAGTACTTCTTCGAATCGGTGATAAGGTCAAATTCTGGAACTTCTCTCTTATCCCGGTAACAAAAAACTCTGAGTGGGCTTCCCCTTAATGGTATGGTGAGCTTTAGTTTCTTAAGGAGCCAAATCTAAAACCATGAATTTTCCTCAATGTCTCATCTAAAGCTAGGAAATAGCAAGACTTCTATGATAACAAAGGATTCTGGTGCCGGGTGGTGACTTTTCGGGAATAAAATTCTAGATAAGAATTTGGAGGACCATAGGCGGATGACAGATGCCCAATGGTCTTGCATGCCAAATGACGATTCTTGGGAGACACAAGCTACAATGATATTTTTAAGATACCCTGATTATTAATCTAGGACCAATTTATTGTCTTAAGATGGTTGAGACCATACTTGCACATGTCAAGTTACCTACGTATCCCTTGAGAGGAATCAGGTATGACGTAGTTCGGGCTACGTAGCCTATTAGACATAATATTTCTTAAGTTGATCCATGTTGACCAGTCTGGGTATTTCTTCTCCGTTGTTGTCTATGAGTCTCACAGCCTTGGCTGGTAGAATCTCTTTGACAGTGAATAGGCCACTCCAGTAGGGCCTGAATTTCCCACTTGGGTCATGAATTGGGGCTCTCTGTTCTTGAAGAACAAGTTCACCCTCTTCTATATGACGGGGCCTCACATTCTTGTTGAAGGCCCTTACCATTCTTAGTTGATATTTCTTCAGATTATCTATGGCCTTTTATTGTTTTAAGATGGTTGAGACCGTACTTGCACATGTCAAGTTGCCTACATATCCCTTGAGAGGAATCAGGTCTAACATAGTTCGGGCTATGCACCCTATTAGACATAGTATTTCTTGAGTTGATCCATGTTGACCAGTCTGGGTATTTCTTCGCCATTATTGTCTATAAGTTTCACAACCTTGCCTGGTAGAATCTCTTTGACAATGAATAGGCCACTCCAGTTGGGCCTGAATTTTTCGCTTGGGTCATGAATTGGGGCTCTCTGTTCTCGAAGAACAAGTTCACCGTCTTCTATGTGACGGGGTCTCACATTCTTGTTGAAGGCCCTTGCCATTCTTAGTTGATATTTCTTTAGATTATCCATGGCCTTCATATGCCTTTCATTAAGAAAGTCGAGTTCATCGTGCCTGGCTTCACCCATTCTCCTTTAGGTAACTGGCTATCAAGAAGCACCCTTAGAGATGGTACTAGGATTTTCATGGGTAGAACTGCCTCAACCCCATATACCAAAGAAAAAGGGGTTGCCTCTGTCGAGGATCGTACAAAAGTCCGATATGCCCATAAAGCAAGTGATAACTTATCTACCCAATCCTTGTGTATTTCAACCATTTTCTGTAAGATCACCTTGATGTTCTAGTTAGCGGCTTCTACTGCCCCATTGGTCTGTGGCCTATAAGTGGTAGAGCAATCCCTTTTGATACCAAACTTTGTGTAGATTTTTTCAGTTTTGCCCTAGAAATGGGATCCTTGATCTAATATCAGCTCTTGAGGTACTCCATATTTGGAAATGATATTTTCTTGGATGAATTTTACCACCTTAGCAGATGTAAGGACCACATATGACTGAGCCTCTACCCACTTGGTGAAATAATCAATGGCTATTAAGATGAACTTGTGGCCGTTGGATGCTTTGGGGTTAATCTTCCCAATGATGTCAATGCCTCAAGTAGAGAACGACCAAGGAGAACTGAGTGAGAGAAATTCCATTGGTGGGATGTGTATGATATTGGCAAATATTTGACATTTGTGGCATTTCTTGACAAGGTCCACACAGTCTACTTCCATTGTGTTTCAATAGTATCCTAGCCTGAGAATCTTTTTGGCTAGCATTTTGGCATTCATATGGGTTCACAAAGTCCTTGATGAATTTCCTCCACGATTGTTGCAGCTTGCCCTTCATCTACGCATAGCAATTGTATCCCATCATAAGACCTCTTGTATAATAAGTCCTCTTGAAGGATAAATTGGGTAGCATATCTTCTCAAAAATTTCTTTTCTCTATCTGTGGCTTCAACCGGATACCTTCTCTCCTTAATGAAGTCTATAATTTGAGCAAAACAAGACCGACCATCTATGGTGAGAGAGTTCACTAAATTTTGATAAATGGGCTTGCTTCTTTGTTCCACCAAGAATGGTGAGACTCTAGCCATAGGACTGCATTCTACCATGGACACCAAGGTTGCAAGGGCACCTCTTCCAGATGTTCTTGTTATGGTTTCAACTTTTCATCTCTTATCTTCAACTTTCTTTGTGTTTGACAAATGACAATGGATGAATCACCATACACCTTGATCCTTTTCACTCCAATGATACAAGCTATTTCCAGTCCTAAGGCACAAGCTTCATATTCAGCAATATTATTGGTATAGGGAAAATCAAGTCGGAATGACGAGGGCAAGTAGAGGCCATCTGGAATGACGAGCAATATTCCCACACGATACCCCTTTTAATTAGCTGCTCCAGCAAAGAACAACTTCCATTCATTAGTTGTGTCTTCTTCTTCTATTGTTGTGATTTCTTCATCGGGAAAGGCATCATCCAGGGCTCTTCCATCGTCTGTGGGGTGACAACCAAATGATTGGCTATAGCTTGTCCCTCAATAGATTTCTGAGTAATATAGGTGATGTCAAACTCTGATAACAAAAGTAACCAATGAGCCATGCTTCCTGTTAGAGCTAGTTTCTCAAAGAGATACCTGATAGGATCCATCCTTGAGATCAAATGCACTAGATACACTACTATGTAGCGTCGCAATCTTTTTGTTTCCCAAATCAGTGTAGCACAAGTTTTTTCCCAAAGATGTGTATCATGTCTCATACTCCAAGAACTTCTTACTGAGGTAGTATATGGCATGCTTTGCCCCCTTCTTTGTTTCCGTCTATGCTAGCAATGAGCCCAAAGAATATTCTCCCACTAATAAGTATAATAGAAGTGGTTCTCCTTCCACTAGTGGTGTCAATACTAGTGGGTTCATGAGATATCCTTTGATCTTGTCAAAATCTTGTTGGCATTGGTCATTCCATTCTGTGGGTTGATCCTTCTTCAGTAGCTTGAAGATTGGTTCACAGATCGTAGTCAGTTGAGCTATGAATTTGTTGATATTGAATGTGACCCAAAAATCCTCGTATCTGCTTCTCAGTGCAAGGTGTGGGCATCTCCTGAACCACCTTGATCTTGATGGGGTTGACTTCACTCATTCACCCACCAAGAACCCTAAAAACTTTCCTGTGGTTGCCCCGAATACACACTTCTAAGGATTCAACTTTAGCTGACACTTCTTAATCCTTTCAAAGAATTGCCTTAGTTCAGGAATATGCCCTTGCCAATCCTTTGACTTCACTATCATGTCATCCACATAGACTTCAATATCTTTATTCATCATGTCATGCAATATGGTCATAGCTGCTCTCTGATAAGTTATCCCAGCATTCTTTAGTCCAAAAGGCTTCACCTTGTAATAATAGGTTCCCCATAGAGTGGTGAGGGGTATCTTCTCACGATCCCCTGGGTGCATGCTCACTTGGTTGTATCCCAAGATTCCGTCCATAAATGATAGCAAGGCATGCCCCGTCATGTTGTCAACTAATACATCAATGTGAGGTAATGGGAAGTCATCTTTAGGGCTGACCTTGTTAAGATCTCAGAAGTCTACACATATATGTACCTTGCCATCCTTCTTTGGTACTAGTACAATATTGGCCAACCATTGTGGGTACTTTATCACTTGTAGAAACCCCACATTTCATTGCTTTACAACTTCTTCTTTAATCTTCTCACTCCATTCTGGAAGCATCCTTCGGAGGTTCTGTTTTACCGATTTTACCCTAGGATAGGTTGACAATCGATGTTGCACGATATCGGGGTCTATACCAGGCATATCCTTATAAGACCAAGCAAAGACTTTGACGAACTCCTTCAAAAGACTAATCATTTGTTATGCTTCTTCGTCATCTATGGTGGTACCAATTTTTAACTTTCGAAAGCATTGGTCAATTCTTAGATTAATGACCCAGGTATCCTCACGGATGGGTTGGGCTTTCTTTGGTTTGCATTGTTTTATTAAGTCTTAATATTTATTAGGGAAATTATCTGGTACCACCCCTAAGAAACTAACTCGGAGTAACACCCAAAAATGAAAATAATGTCCAATAGACCCCTCACTTTCTTAAAATTATATCTAAAAAACCATTCCATTAGGTTTAAGGTGTTAAGTGATGATGTCATTAGTTAGTTTTTTTGCTAAATGGCTAATCTACCCTTATGGGTATATTAAGTTACGATATTGACCTTCATCCCCAATTAGTAAAGCAGAGAGACTAGAAATACTTTCCCAAAATCGATAGCTAATACTCTGACATCCCTAACCTCCGATCGCTGTTGTGCTACTCTGCTCTGTTCACCTACGAAGACTACACGAAGGAGGAAAACCTCCATACGATGAAGCTGAGCAAAAAAGAAACCAAAATCCATAGAGTCAATCAGTTGGGAGTTAGACTAACAAAGATGAAGATAACCTAAGTAATGCCATGGGTTCCACTTCCATCCTTGTCCCTTTCCCTTTGCCTTTCAAAGCTTCAACTTGTGGAGAAGAAATGACAGAATTTATAGTTAATTGAACTAAATGAATTCAGATATATACATCATCCATTCCTTCTAGAACACAAAAAAACCAAACCACAAAACAGAAACAAGAATGACCCACTAAAATAATAGAAAAGGAAAAATAATTAGAAAAGATCGCAAAACCCAAATAGTTGAAGCACAAATAAAAAAATAGAGTCAAAAACCTTACATGAAAGATGAAGTTATCCAGGAAGAACTTGGCCAAAATGAAGCTGAAGAGTAGATAGCAATGGAGAAATGCCCATACTCAGGAGTGCCATTGTAACTCCAGATCAAGTCTATGAGACAAAATGAGCAAGGATGGAGACGTAGGAGAGAAGCATCATCAACAACAACAACAACAACAACCACTACAGACGGATCTCCGATCCTTTGAAAATTATATTAACGAGAGCAATGCATTCGGTGACTTCCAATTCAAAGGTCCCAAGCTATACAGAACAAAACAGAATTTGCTTTGCCCTGAACCGCATTCCCAGTGAGAGGAGATAACCAATAATAGTTTACTCTCCCAGCTAAGGTCGCGGCTGAGAGAGGTTGGAAGAAAATGGATTCTTTTAAGAGTTTAAGTATAAGGGTAAAAGGGAAATTTCTCACTTTCAGTTAACGGTGTTATAAATTAGGGGTGCGGTAGACATTATTTTCATTTTTAGGGGTTACTCCAAGTTAGTTTCAATTTTAGGGGTGGTACTGGATAATTTCCCTATTTATTAAAATCATTATCAGAAAAAGGAGGCAATTCATACTCGGAATTTGAAATTTCATTCATGAAAGAAGGAGTAACAGACTTGACATACACAGACTCTGGACTCTCCTCGAGAGGGGAGACCGATTCATAATCCAAAATAAAAGACTTAATAACTGACTCGACAACAAACTCAATGACAAATTTGATGCTTTTATCAGTGATACACAAGCTGGTTGGCTTTGTAGCATGAGTAATCTTGAAATTCTCCTCAATGCTAGTCCAATTCAAGAGTGGTTCGATGGTTCGATGGATTAAGAGATGTGGCAAAGGACCATCTTCTTCTTCCGAAAAAGTTACTGCTATTTCTTCAAAGATGCAATGGCTCTTCTGGATAGGTGCCTGCTTAAATACAATCTGATCAATTTCATGTTCCCTAAAGCTGAACTTTATGAGGGGTGAGGATGGGTGGAGATTGCTCAATCCCACTTCTATGAAATCCATCTTCTCAAGCCTGTTGATGGAGGCGATCTCTGTTCCTTGGTTGCATCTTTGACCACCCTCATGCACCTTTCTGTTGCAGTTGATTCGGGCATAGTACATGCAGACCAACATTCTTTGGGCTCTTCTTTGCTTTGCATATACACTTCTTCTTCTGAAAGGCCTAGGCTTGAGCTCATGTAGCTCCTGGGCTCTTGGTTCTTGTAGGAGGGAGAAAATGTGGCTTTTTAAATTAGTGGAAGTTGTAGACTCTAGGTGAGCCTGATCTTCTTTTCCCATTCTCTTTTCAGGAGGACTCGAGGACTTGGTGCCCCCTTTGAATGGATCAATGTTGTGGGGTTAGTAGAGGAAGACCCATCCTCAATTAGTGCAATTTTCGCTATCCCAGTGATGTAGCTATCATGATTACTCTCTTTGATCAGCCTTTGTTGTTGTTCTACTTCAAGAGTTACCCAGTCAAACTCATCTTGAAAGAATACTTCAAAGCCCTACTGCATCTTTGCGGAAATTTCATCAAACCATGGCTCAACATTTCTTCCAAAGGGAAAATCTTCTCCTTCCCTTACAAAGTAGCAGTTGAGCGTGGGATAGTAAGAGGTGAATATCTTCCTAGTCATCTTTAGCACCTTCTGTGTAATACCTTACTTTTTAAACCCGATCTGATTTTGCGGTTGACCCGGTTTAACCGTGCAGGAACCGAACCAGAGGGAGTTAGAGCGGGTTCCTTATGGGCTATGATGGCAAGGGTGACCTTAAACACCGGCTCGCTCGACAAGTCCGAGCCAATGCCAGAAGAGATGGGAGTGCCCAAGCCGTGTACATGCACCTACCATAAGGCCATGTACGGATAAAACAGGTGTTATAGTCATATTTTAAGGTATATACGTATGCTACATCGTATGCCAGGAGTGGGGTTCGCGCCAAGCCCGGACTCTGTCAAAATCCCAAGTTTTGGCCCTCAGGTGGGCGGACAGGTGGGTGCACCCACCCACCTGAGTGACCCATCCATGTGCACTATTCACTTATTTAGAAATTATATATATAGCATTTATGACTTTATCTTCTTTTCATTTATGACCCCGTATGTTGGTGAGAAGAGTAAAGAGGAGAGAGAAAAGAAAGGGAAGAAGAAA
>NW_024870486.1:230487-231590 GCF_013358625.1 Macadamia integrifolia
TCTTCAACTCTAGATCTACATTTGGAGGTAAGCAAAGCCGAGTTCTTTGAACATTCACCATACCCAAGCTTAAACCCTTGATTCGAGTAGGGTTTCTTGAGATCTTGTAAATCTCCTTTGAAATGATGAATCTAAGGTTTAATGGATGATTTATGTGTTGATCTTGAAGGATTTGAAGAGGTATTGACAAGGTGGAAGAAGCATTGTGGGTTTGAAGTGATTTGGAGGGTTTGAAGTTGTTCTTGAGCAAAGAAGGTAAGATGGTTTCCCATTCTTTGAATCTAACCTAGATCTAGGTTAGAACCATCCTATAAGACCTTGAAGGTGTGAAGAATGGATGGGAAAAGCCCCCATTTGAATCCCCAAAGAATGGAAGAAGTTAGGAAGAAACGATGGTTTTTCCGCCAAGACCGGTGGGCCCCTACCCGCCTGTGGGCACCCACCTGAGAGGGCAGGGGGGCTTCGGGCACAACCGACGGGCCCAACCGGCGGGCCACCCTACCCGTCGGTCCTAGCAGGGGCCCCTGGCCCAACCGGCGGGTGCAACCGGCGGGTAAGGGTCCGCCGGTCCAAACTGGTGGGTAGGACCAGTGGGCCAGACTGCCCACCTGTCTGACCCACCCGTGTGGCCCCGAAGGTGATTCTTACGTCCGATTAGACCCAAATCGGACGTGTGACCTTCTTTTAAAGTTCTAAACATGATTTTATCATCGAATCTTGTTAATTTTGATTCCAAATGGTGAAGTACTAACCCTGCTCAATCATGTTAGGTTCACCAAAGCCTACCCGTTTCGCACCGGATCTAACCCGTACCGAACGGGAATCCTTGTACGCTACAAGTAAGTGGGGAGAGGACGTTTGGCCTTGTTTCAAGGTATTGTTTGGCATTCATTTAATTATATCTAGTCTAGTCATGCCATCATGAATATGCTATGTAGATTAGTCATTCCTCATAGTGTGATGCATATGTGCTATGTTTACTTTCTAAATGCCAATTGAATGAGATGTTTGTATGTTGAATGTGGACATCATGGTGCATGATGCATTGATAGACTAGATGCCGTAGTCGGCTTGGAAACGAGTGCATTGGTGGCTCGTGGAAT
>NW_024870486.1:231610-258077 GCF_013358625.1 Macadamia integrifolia
GGCCTTCTCCGACAGCCCTATGGGCGTATCGCGGGAGGGAGTTCGCGGCTCGTACCCGGAGTATACGCGCACTGTGGTTGTAGTAGCACTAAAACCAAGGACTTAGTAATGTTGCTTAGGTGGATGTGATTTAAAATGTATAGCATGGCATGTAGTGCATATGATGTGTTTTGATGTGTGGACTGCTGTGTGGTCCATCTTACCACTTACTGAGCTAGTGAGCTCATCCCACGTGGGCACCCCCTTTTTAGATGATTTTGCAGGTCATACATCTGAGGAGCACGGGGTGGGTCCCACAGTCGAGTTTCCTGAAGAGGACTAGTGGACCCCTGAGGAGTTAGAGCACGACACTGATTGCTCGTGCGAGAGCTGTGCTGCGGGGCCACAATTCTGAGGCCGTGCTGAGCTCCACTTCGGAGGCCGAGCTGAGCTCTATCATGTGATGCCGAGCTGGGTTCAACCCTTGATGCCGAGCTGAGCTCTAGCCTTTGTTACCAAGCCGAGCTGTGTACTCTGATTGTTTTGATGTTTTCCTGTATATACTTGATATATGAATTGTACTTTTATTGTGTAATTATCATGCCTTCGGACCCACATGTATATAATTATTGTATCACAATTCGGGTATCAAGTATATGGGATTTATTCACAGGTAAAACTTAGTCTTCTGCTGATCTGATTAACTTATATTAGTTGTGTGTATGCTGTGGTGGAATACAGTATCTGATGATCCTGGCAGGTTTGGGTTAACCGGTGTTAACTCGGTCACTGGCCTGGTTCAGTGTGAACGAGGTGTGACACTTTCTCTCTGTCTCTTTCCTTCCCTTGTGAACCTTCACTCACAATGATATCTCCATTCCCGGTCAAGTTGGTGAGGATGGGCGCAGCCTCTATGGCGAGTTGTAAGTGTTGAGCAATTTTACTTGGGATTGAGTCGTGGGTGTTGTTGTCGACCAAAATCTCGGAGTCCACCGTCACTTGAACAATGATATAGCAGAGCCCTTTCTTGTGACAGAGTAGCATCTCCATAGGGTTGAGCTCTTCGATTGGAATGCGCAAGGCCACCGGTGGAGTTACATAGCTCAAAGGCGTTAGCGGAGAAGGCAGCAGTGGTGGTGGAGGACTCGGTTGCCAAGGCAGGAGGCATCGAACATCACTATACTTATCTTCAAGGCTAGAAAAGATCTGTTTGGGCTTCACGGAGGTTCCTTGTGAATCCTCACATTTTGAAGGCTCAAACCGGAGCTTCAAAGCTCTGGTGAATGCCACCCAGTTGCTGAACTGTGCTGAACAACCTGTCCCTTGGTACCATTGCAACGCTGCTCCATCCAAGTGAACGGATGAAATCAATAAACGCAGATCATCGGTAGTTCTATGGTAGTCAAAGAATTGCTCATCTTTAAAAATCCATTCCATTGGGTCGTCTCCATTGAAGCAAGGGAAGTCAAGATGAATGATATGAGGTTGGATGGGTTTGGCCGGAATAGGAAGCAATCCATAGGAGGAAGATGCGATGAAGTTACTAGGATGATGCACTGGTTTTGATGCCGAAAACCGAAGAGCTTGCTCCAGCAGGCCATCCATGGCCGTGAGATGAAAAATGAGCTCGGAAAGGGACCGCTGCTGGTTGGACATGGTGGCTTGAAGGGAATCCAGACATTTGCCACGCGCTGCCATCGCCTCAGTCAAGAACTTAACAGATTCATCCAGTTGATGGAGGCAAGTTCCGTCGTCCATCGTATATCTCTTAATGAAAGCACCAATGTTATGTGCCAAATAAGAACAGAACGTTAGCTAGCTTCGAGGGTAGCTTTCCTCCTTGAAAAAGAGAGAGAGAGTGAGAGAGAGAGTAACGTTAATGTATTGATATCCTTTTCTTCCTCCCATCCCTTACATACATACTCTCGCAATTACCTATACCCATCTGTCCTTGGATCAAAATCACTAATAGAATGCCTTCATTTATTATCCTAACAGAATTGATTCCCTCATATCCACATCCTAACCATTTAAACGCAATCACCCAAGAATACAGGTCGTCTCCTTGTCGTTGTGATCTGCATGCGGTTTGTATGGACATGGCCAACGTGGGCGTGAGAATCTCTTCACGTTTCTCATCACGCATGTGGTTCGTATCAAGCGCCATGTCTTTCATACCTGAGTCTTCAAGGTGTTTTTTCATGGTGTTTTCCTCCATGTCTTTAAGGGGTTTTACCTCTGTGAAGCAAAACCAGAACACTGACCATAGGTTGAAGCTCTCAGTCTCAGCACGACAGCACCTCCGCACGTTGTCCACTTTGAAGCAAAACCACGCCTCTGTAGATGGGTAGAAGATCTCGATCTTGGCAGTTTGGGAGAGAAGAGAATAGAAGAGAAGAGATCAGCAATTGGGGATTTTACCTAGGTCGCCTTCGATCATCGGCATCGACTTCTCCGTTCGAATGTCTCAGATGGGTAGAAGAAGGAGAACCTTTCGGTCTCGGCAGTTTAGGGAGAAGAGATCGGAAGAGAAGAGTTGCAGGATAAGTTAGAGAAGAAATCTCAGATGGGTAAGGACATGGCGCTCGGGTATGGGTTAGAAGTGAAGATGGGTAGTTTTTTATGGGCAAAAAATGATAGCCATTGGATCTATTATGTACACATGTCAAATGCTCAGGTATAGGGGTGTCAAGAAGTCGGCATGGTACGATTAATAATCATGCTGGTCTCAGGCATGGTACGATTAATAATCAAGCTGGTCGGTCTTGGGTTTGAATTGGGCTACCATAAATGGACCTTAACCGGGCTATAGATCTATTTAACTTTAAACGGGCTTTAAATGGATTCTTTTTAAAATTAGTCTCTTAAATGTGCTTGAAAAGGAATATCAATAAAATGAGACAAAGATAGGCATAGTAAAAAAAAAAAAGATTCCATAATTAAAATGGATTAAACCAAAGATGGGAAAAGTAACTAAATTACTAAGGTACTAGATCATTAACCCACGAAACTCAAATCAATTAAACTATTTACATAAGTACATAACCCAAGTTTAGTTAGTCCAAATCAATTAAACTATGCATAAAAAATATGAATGTTTATATAACAATTACCACCACCTCAATTGTACATATCACATAGTCTTAGCACTAAAAACAAATAGTATTTTAAAAAATACAAGTAGTATTAAAGGGGCCACGCTAGGTCAGACTTACAGGAGTTAGTTCAAATGAGGCTTGTAAATGTGTCAGGCCGATCCGGCGCTTGTCAGGCTAGGTGGTTACACCGTGTACTACTTATTTATCAACACGTTTATTAATCAGGCCGGTCTAGGTCGGGCCATAAATGTGTCGGACTCAGTCTGACCTACCGATGCGGGCTTGGAATTGACACTCCTTCTCAGGTAGGCCTGGATAGAACACGGGCGATTGAGGATAGGGAGAGGAGCCAGATCCCACATGGGTTCTCTAATCAGGGTCATGACTGATACTCATCGGGATTGGTCAAAATCGGCCTCAATATATCATAAGTTACAAAAGAGAAATGGGGTTTTGCTGGATTGGTCTTCCTTGGACAGGTTGTTTCAGAACTTTCGGTAAAAAAAAATCTTCTAATGAAAAAAAATAATAATTAATAATCCATTTTTCTAAGTGACAGTAAAAAAAAAATTCTTTAAAGATGTGTAGAAAATACAACAAATTCTATAATTCAACCCTACAACAAAAAGACTCCTACTTTAAATTTTGGAAGGAGTTTTCTGTCTAAGAGCGTGGCCCCTAATGAAAATGCATGCGGAGGCATACTGTTGAGGAAGTGATACAATTATTAGAAAAGAAAAGATGAGGCAACAAACCAACTTGATATCTTTCAAGGTTGGTACTCGGATAGGGGAATAATCATCAGTAACTTCGAAGTGAAAACCTGTTGGAGGACCATAACGAATGGGAAATGTATTAGTGAAAATCGGCAGAAAGTCAAGACATGTCAAGAAATTGAAGCATATAAAAATGATAGTCAGAAAGATGGAGCAAAGAATTGAAGGATCCAAATCCTGAGAAGAGGAACCAAAAGTCTTAGATCCACACCATATAACTTCAAGTGATTTATCTTCATAACGTTTTTCACTGTCCTAACTATCCGTGCACAATGTGTATAGCGAAAATATGAACAAAGAAAAGCACAACTATTACTCGATAGTCAATAAAGGAAAAATTATGCTCCATTCCCATACTATGGCCTTTTAAATATATACACTTGTGTTGTTAACAAGTGTTAACAATTACACCCCCTCCCCAACGTCTGAAGGTGTTACTCTGTTGTCAACTGTGAAATACAAAATACCATTTTACCTTTAAATGAAAAGAAGATAAATCAAGAGACTATTTTATCCTTTAGTTCTTCTTTCTTGAACATCTCCAAAATTAAATCTCAACCAATAAAAAGAGAAAGACAGACCATCCAGCAATTGTTCCATCATATCTTCAATCATACGACTGGACTTTGTTCTATTTTATAGGTCAGATCATTATAATTGATTAGATTGGGGAAGGGTCTTTTCGATCTCATTCAATAAGGGATGAGAATTAATGATTATATATATATTTTTTTGGTAGAAAGTTAGGATGAGTATGGCAATGATTCTGTTTTAAAAACTTGATGTTGGGTTTGGCAAACTTTTTTGTATTTCTGTGAATTTGGAATGGTTCTGCATCTTAAATATTGTATAGTAACGTTGAAGAAAAAAATATATTTTTATAATCTGGAAGAAACAAAAACCACTATGATTTACACTTAACAAAACCGTTTATGTTAGGAACCAATATTTACATAAAATGCTATCTACATCATGAGTGACAAAGTTGTGATTTTTCAAGGAAAAAAAAAAGGATAGTCAAGGGTTGTTGGATTGGATTCCAACCATATGGATAACCATATCAAACACCGACATTAAAAACTATTTAAGAGTTTTAGTTACTACTACATCCTTGAGTTTTAATTTATCCAAAAAATTATGACACCTATATTTACACAAGTATCTAGAGTTGAAATAAAACATAAACAAGAATAATTGATATGATCAAGTTGCATATTAACAAAAAGGTTGAGACATCAAATACAAAATACTTCTTCGTATTTCTTGCAGTGGATGAATACGAATGCCATTCTTAAAGCCATTATCATGGATGCGTTCATCAATATCCTCATCGGGATGGTGGGTGTTTACCCACATGAAATGTCCTACATGGATTTCATTTGTGGGACATTTAAAAAACCATCATCCTGGTTTCGTTTTGAACGAAACACCTTTAACACCATCTAACACTGCTCACATAGACACATGGGTCTTTCACATTTCATCTCTATGAAAGATAATTATATGAAAATTTTCAACAAAAAATATTCTAAAATATGATTGTTATGGCAAAATGTGTTACCCTTGAGACCACCCCTGGACGGCCGAGCGAACGACATGCCCGAGTACGATAGGCAATGATACAGACCCTTACGAGCGATTCAGACCCGATCGAGCCACCCATTCAGCCTAAAAGTAGACCAAAAGGCCACTGGCAGCCTTACCGACCAACTCTACCAAAAGAGCCTCGGCTAGCCAAACAATGACATAAGAAAAGTGGCACAAATGTTCTGTCGTGCGGCAAACTAAGCGACTCAATCAAACTCAATGACACTAAGGTCATTGCCAAGAGGCAGGCCTAAGACTCCACCACCTGAGCGGTGAGAGGCGCACAACCGTCACTCGACTATAAAACAAATAACCTGATACGTTGGACATTCAGATCAGGCTGTTCGAAAATTGGATTGAAGAACCCAGGTCACTCGGCACGGGAGTTCTATGGGTTCCCATGCCCATATGAGCTTTAGTGGGCCCTCTTGCTCCAATGCATGATTAATAGGCAGAATACCGACACTCTCTACTCCAAAAAGGATTCGCAAAGAGATATCGGATCTCCCCAACAAAGAAGGGTATCTCGCCCAATCCTTTGAGATACAGTCAAATGTGCAAAGGTCCCATAATAGGAATGTCTCTTGTACTTGGCTTCCTACTATTACTCTTGCTATGTTCACATTCCTACCAGGATTAGGAAATTATCAGAATAGGACTCTCACTCGATGACCATCTTCTTCAATTATAAATACTGAGGTAAACCCCTTTCCAGAATATCGAACTTTTTTTCCCATTCTTACTAGAGTTATCTATTTACAAAGGGATCTGATTTAGGCATCAAAGAGTCTCCTATTGGATCAGCTCAACACTCACTCTAGTGTATGTTCCTCTGTGCAGGACGTGGAATCTTCCTAAGACAATTTCTTGCTTTCTTGCCGCATCAATGATCAATCATGAAAACATAAAATAGGAATAAGTTCAAGTGCCTACATAATTTTAAAGTATCTCTTTAGAAATTAAGGGCATAAATTCAGTCAAACAACATAATTTTTAAAGCCAGCATATCCAAGTAATTCAAAGCTTGTAATCATGTAATTTGAACCATTCTTCCTTTAACAGCTAACTCATTTGCAATCTTTTTCCTAAGATCATCCATCTATCTTCTTTCCATTAGGCTTGTATTTCCTTAGGGTTCCAATCTATCCAATCTTCACCAAACTCTGCAAAATTCTCATCTACAATTTCTTCCTCCTGAATGAAGTCGTGAAGGGCACAACAAGGAATGGTGATACAAGTGCGACTACTGAGTGGAAAATATAGCTCTACTGCTATCCTTTGTCGTCTATTCCTATAATCATTTATCTAATATCTTTGTCCTTTGAATGGCGTCAAGAACCCAGTTGTAGATGGATAACATGAATCAACCACATAATATTTACCTAGCACATATAGTTCCAATAATGAATCAACATATTGTATTAACACAACATGTTAGAAATAAAAAATCAACCATGGATAAGATTTAGAATTTATCAGGTGGAGGATGAAAAGAATTCAAATCTAGGATTTGTCAAAGCCTCATTAAATACTTGACAATCATTAACAAAACCCTCCCAACCAATGTATACAAATATGAATTTCATGTTGTGGTTACACGCATACATAACATTTTGGGTGGTATCTAATTTTCTTCCTCAGTACGACATTTGTTTGAATAGAGGTACAGAAGCACTAACATTAGTGTCATTGATTGCATCATTGCAGTCCTAATACCAATAAGGAGATATTTATCAAATCAAACTCATATAACCACAAAACAACATATTCATTTATGTAAAATAGAAACATACCTTGAAAAAGGATAAAACTAGGGTTTTTCTACTATATGTTTAAGGCAACGATTGAAGTTTGGAGGTTTGATATATTCCTCTTATCTGAATTACATGTTCCTAAAAAAGAAGACACATTTGCTTTCAGGTACATGTTTTAAACTGCAGATTTAGGTTTATGTTACAAAACATTTTCGTGGAGAAACAGATTGGAGCTGTAGTTGCTGCCATTTTCTATGGATTGACTTCAAAATACAAAAGTTAGCTCTAGTAGTTCTAACTTTAGGCTCTCCAGATGCAGCTATACAATTCTTTGATATCATTGCCTCAGAACAAATGTCTAGTTAAAGATAAATAAAGGAAGTTTATTTTCCAACAGAACTGTCATTATGTGGGTGATGATAGGACTAGAAAGCTTCCACATTCACATATAAGAATGGAGGATCAACATTTTTGTTCACCTTTGCATAACCATGCCTGTTTAGCAATTTTAATATAAGAAAACAAAAGCCACCAACAGTCAGAAGTATCTAGAAGATTAGAACAGAGTAATTTTCAACGGAATACATTCAACAAAACCCCATGTACTAAGGGGAGGATATCATAGCTGATTAAGAAAGTAGATTCCTATTTGAATTGTAGAAGTTTAATGATGAAACATGCATTTAAAGAGAATGAGGTTACCAACAATAAGAGGAGAAAATTTGGTTCCACAGACCTATATTTGCACTAACATTTGATAATCACCAAAAGTCATACATTTAAAAAAGCCTCTAGGATGTTATGTCAAATGGAAATCCAAGATTTTTGAATTCTATATCTCAAGAGCTACTAAACAAGAAAGAACGCCTCAAGGGTAGGAAATTTTTAGTGAATGCAAGTGAATTCAAAGTTACCTTGCTTCTTACTCATGGTCTACTTTGGGATGTGGAAAATGGGTTCAATGTAGACATATGGGATAGTAATTGGATTCCGTTATCCCCCAATTTTAGAATTTGATCTCCACATCCATGGAATCGTGATATTAACAAAGTGGCAAATTTGATTGACTGATGAGCACATTTATGTGCGAAATCTAGTGTAGTAAAACATGCATTTTACATATTTAGAATGGAGCTACCTTGGGTTTTACTCTCTTTTTGCAGGTTTTATATTTTTCAAGGCCTTAAGGACTATCGGGTTCTATATCTCCAATTTTACACATAAAGAGGTCCTATTTCTTTCCATGGTTGCGAAGAGGACGAAATTCTGAGCAAGATAGACGTGTTCAATTGTAAGTGCACATTCATTTGGTCACCCGTACAAGTGATTATTCTTTTCATGCCAGAAAAAGAATAATGGATCAGAACTGAACCGAGATGCAGAACCAGCTTGTTTGCAGTTGTCTAAAAGGTACAAAGAATATTTCAAATACCAACAAGGATCGATAGACCACATCCTTAAGTGATTGAAGATTCAGTTTTGGTAACAACAACTATCTAGCATAGCTGGTGAGTTGTGGTGTACAAAATCCCTTGCTTATTAGGAGGTCTCAAGTGTGAACCTCTTAGCTATCATTTTGTTGAGGTTTTTATTTTAGAAGATTTTCTCCCTCCTACTCATCACTCAAAGGAGGTCGGCCAAAGGGTTTCTTACGTAAAATGAGAGAGGAATAAAGAAATAAAGAGAAAAATAGAAAAAAGGGAAAAAAATTAGGAAGGGAAAAAAAAGAAAAAAAATAATTAAAAAAAATCGTCCAAGATGTTGCCCACATTTGAAGAAGAAAGAGAAAAAAATAAAAAATAAAAGAAGGAAAAAGGAAGCAAAATAGAGATTCCCTACTTCCTACAATTCTCTATCTTCTCTCTCCTCCACCTCATCAACAAGATAAAAAAAATCTTTTTTTTTTTTTAGAAGCTAAAATCGTTAGCTTCCCTCCCCCATTCTCTATATAATAGAATTAACACAAGGGGAGGAGGCACTTCATTCTTCTTCTAGGGTTTTTTCTTAGTTGCTCTATCTCTTTCTTTAGCTCTAGTTCTAGGTTTATGCTTTAAACACTTTTGTAAGTTCTTTTTATTCAATTAATGCAAGCACTTTTGTTTTTGATTCAGTATTTTATTTTTATTGTTTAAGTAATTGAAGTTGTAATTTTCAAGTTCTAATTCTAGGCTTAGTTCTAGGTGACAAGAACAAGCTTTGGAGCATGTCTTTCAAGTTCAATTTTTTTTTCTTCAGATTTGTTTTCTCTAGTACTAGAAATTTTAGATTTAGTTTATTTCAAATCTGGTTTTTAGTACTAGTAGTATCTCAAATCGATCAAGTTTTCAGTTCAAGGGTTGAAGTTCAAGTAAGTAGGCTCATTTAGTAGTCTTCTCTTCCCCCTCTCATTTCCTCTTCTAACTACCCTTTCTTTCTTAATTTAGGATTTTAATTTCAGTTGTTACATTATTGTTATCCATTTCCCCCAAGGTTCATGGCTAGTGTATATGTTGGCTTTGCCCCTCCTAGCCATAGAACTATCAATTTATTGCTTTTATTTTAATTGTCTCCCTTTTCCTAAAGTCAAGTAGAGTAACCCTTGTAAGAGTGACTCTTTGGTCAAGTAGGGAAGCTCATATTGTGATGCATCCCTTGGGCTAAGTAGAGAAACCTACTTGTAAGTCTCTCTCTAGCTTTATCTCCTTTCTTTTACTTTATTTTTATTTCAGTATTTTTTTTCCTTCATTGCTTTTAATTGTGTGGGGTGTTTATTTTCAGCTATTTATTTATTTAATTTTGATTACATGGCTTGTGTATTTAAATCCTTAGATGACGAATGGTTAGGATGTTATTTTAGATACATATGTTTAGGATGGTAATTAGAATTAGATCACAACTATTAATCGGTTAACTTTCGCATTATTAAAAGAAGTAAAAAAATAAATAAATAAAGTGGTTGTTTTCCCTGTGTTCGACCCGTTGCTATACTGATCCGTACACTTGCGGTTATATTTTAAAATCTCAAATAAGTTTTTGGCGTCATTGCCGGGGAGACAATTCCATATTATTTTTCACTTTTTTTGGTAAATCGGAGTGCTTTGTTTGCTTTGTTTTGTTTTTCATTTTCTTTTATTGAATTCTTGAGAAGATCAACTTGCAATAATAGTTGTATTAGTGGAGGTCACCATACTTCATAGTATGATAAAGACAGGTTTCGCCTTGTAGCAGTACCTCAGGAATTGACCTGAGTAACCCCAGATCCCTGCCGGTAAACTCTCAAAAAATAAAAAAAAAATCATAAAAAATCATAAAAAAAAAAGTTTGCTATCCATTCTTTTGTGCTTGTCTTACTCTAGATGTGGGTAGTTTTCTATTGCATGAGTATTAGGTGGGTACATAATACTAAGAATTAGTTAGAAAGAAGAGATCCAATAAGTAATGACCATATACGTTTGCTCTCTTTAAAACCCTTCAATATGGGAGACCAACATCAAAACCCTTCACCTAAATCTCTGAAAGATAGGTTCTACCCCGCTAGAACAACCCAACCTTCCTGCAAAGTTCTACCACAAGCCCAGGGTAATAATTCTGAACTCAAATCTCAATACATCACTATGTTGCCCCACTTCCATGGGTTGACCTCTGAGGATGCATACCTATTTCTAAGAGAATTTGAAGAGGTATGTGGTCTAATTAAGATCCAACAGCTTTCTGATAATGTTGTTAAGCTTAGGTTTATCATTTTTGCATTGATAGACCAAGTAAAGAAGTGGTTGTATAGGTTATCCACAAATTCCATAACCTCATGGGAACAAATCACAGTTGTCTTCCTTAAGAATTTTTTCCCACCTCACAAGACCAATAAGCTTGAAAGTGATATCCTTCAGTTTAGGTAAAAGCCTAGTGAGTCATTTCCCAAACTTATGGAGAGATTCAAGGATCTACTCCAAGAATGCCCTCACTATGGCCTAAACTTATGGCATTTATGTCAAATAATTTATGACGGTATTGATTACCCAACTAAACAAATGATAGAGTCTATGTGCCCTGAGGGATTCACATCCTTTACAGATAAAGGAAAGGCATGAGAATTCTTACTTGACTTAGCTGACAAAACCCGTGAGTGGGAATCAACCTAAGAGAGTAAGAGAACCATAGGAGGGAAAAGATATTTTGTGGATGGGATAGTAGCCAAGGAAACCCATTTAGATAGCCTAATCAAGAGGATTGAAGCTATTGTTCCTAGAGAGTCATCATTAGTCAATTTGGTTAAGATTCGTGCTTGGTCCCAGTCCCCTGGACATGTCATAGAAGAATGCCTGAACACCTCTGGGGGCACTTCTAATGATAGTGTTAATGCCTTATACTAAAATAAACTATATAGTAACACTTACATCCAGGATGGAGAAATCACCCAAATTTCTCCTAGAATCAGGGCAACTAAGCAGGGCCTTCCAATTTTCATAATCAAGGTCAACCTGGACCCCAAATGCCTCCCTTTGCACAATAATATTTTTTCTAAAATACTTTTCCTAGGTCCAATGTAGGACCTCATGCTAGTTTTCCTAAGGCCCCTCTCCTCTCATCTTATCAGCAATCCCCTGGGTTTACCAACACTGGAGAGGTAAGTAGAATAAGTGGCTTAGAAAAAAATATGGCCCTCCACATGACAAGCTATCAAAATATTATGAGGGAACTCACCAAAGTTATCTCAATTATGCGTGAGAGGAAAAAATGAACTTTGCCCAGTCAACCAGAGCCTAACTCTAGGCATCATCAGCCTGTTAGTTTACAAGCACCAACTAATGCACCACTGAATATAGTACAAGGTCAGACCCAATAAGGGCTCTCTAACCAATGTAATATTGTTTATGCCCTTAGGAGTGGTAGACAGTACCAACAGAGAGTTCCTAAATCTTTCCCATCTATTACTCCTATTAACTCTCCTTCAGTTAAGGACACAAGTGTGCCTCTTGTTCCAGGTTCGTCTAATGAACCTAAAGATTCTTTTGAAATTAAAGATGATTTGGTTGAGGAAACCAAAAATGATTCTTCTGAAAAATGGTAAATCTTTAATAGTCCTTATGTTCCTCTTGTCCCATTTTTTAATCGCTCGGTACACAAAAAGAAGACTACTTCCATGGATAAAATTTTAGAAGTCATCAAAAAGGTAGAAGTGAACATCCCTCTTTTGGATGCCATATCCCAGATCCCCGCCTATGTAAAGGTACTGAAAGATTTATGTACTAACAAACGTATCATTAGTGTGCCCAAAAGGGTGTTCTTAGCAGGTAACATTAGTTCCATAATTGCTCAGCCTATGGTAGCCAAGTATAAGGATCCAGGGAGCCCTACCATATCTTGTGTCATAGACAACACCTACATTGAATATGCCTTACTTGACCTCGGCACAAATGTGAATCTTTTACCTTACTATGTGTACAAGCAACTAGGACTGGGAGAATTAAAAGCCACTGGAACTACTCTTCAGTTGACAGATAAGTCTGTTAAGATTCCTAAAGGGATGGTTGAGGATGTCTTACTAAAGGTGAGAGAATTTATTTTTCCTGTTGATTTTATTGTATTAGATACTAAACCCTTCTCAACCAAGGATGAGATCCCAATAATTCTAGGAAGATCATTCTTGGCTACCAGTAATGCATTAATCAACTGCCAGAATAGTTTTCTAAGGTTATCTTTTGGCAACCAAACTGTTGAATTTAACATATTTAGGATAGACAAGAAACCATAAATAGAAGAAGAGATCATTATGTTTGAGGATTTTTTGGATTTTTCTGATGATTTAATTACCAACTTTGATATTGATTTTGATTCAGAATTCTAAGAGTGTATGGATGAGTTGGATGATGATAGTGAAAATTTCTTTTCTGAAGTCTTGAGTCTTCACATACCTGTGGAGCCCTAAGCACCCCTTTCCAATTCCATTCCCAAACTTTTCATAGTTGAGCCCCCTAAGCCAGATCTTAAGGAGTTGCCATATAATTTGAGGTATGCTTTCCTAGGGCCTGACTAGACTCTTCCTATAATAATTTCTTCAAATTTGACTTCTAGCCAGGAAGAGAAGTCACTTAAAGTGTTAAAAAATAATAAGAAAGCCCTAGGTCAGACCATGACTGATATTAAGGGTATAAGCCCTTTTATTGTGCAACATCATATATATCTTATGGAGGATTCCAAACCATCCATGGAACCTTAAAGAAGAGCTAACCCAATGATGATGGAAGCCATTAAGAAAGAGATCCTAAAGTGCTTGGATCATGGAATAATTTATCCTATTTTTGACAGCCAATGGGTAAGCCCAGTTCACGTAGTGCCTAAGAAGTTTGGGGTGACTGTAGTTCCCAATGCCAACAATAAACTAATTCCAACCTGTGTCCAATCAGGGTGGAGAGTGTGCATAGAATACAAAAAATTTAATGTGGTAACCTGAAAGGACCACTTCCCATTGTCATTCATTGACCAGATGTTAGAGAGGTTAGCTGGATATGAATATTATTATTTTCTTGATGGATATTTCGACTATAATCAGATCCCAATTGCTTTAGAGGACCAATATAAGATCACTTTTACATGCCTCTATGAAACATTTGCTTACAGGCGTATGCCCTTTGGGCTTTGCAATGCCCCTTCTACGTTCCAACGATGTATGATGAGCATCTTTTCTGATATGGTCGAAAAATTCTTAGAAATATTTATAGATGATTTTTCAATTTATGGGAATTCCTATTCTGAATGTCTTCATCATCTTTCTCTAGTTTTGAAAATGTGCGCATCTAAGAATTTGGTTTTGAATTAGGAGAAATGCCATTTTATGGTTAAATCTGGTATTGTTTTAGGCCATCTAATATCCAAGGAAAGAATTAAGATAAATAGGGTCAAAGTGGATTTAATTGATAATTTACCACTTCCTCAATCTGTTAAGGATGTCCGGTCTTTTCTAAGGTATGTAGGCTTCTACAGAAGGTTTATTAAAAACTTTAATCAGTTAGCCCAAAATCTCACTTCATTACTTGCCAAAGATCAAACGTTTGAGTTTTCTAAATAGTGCCTAGAATCCTTCAAACAACTTAAGAAGGAGTTGATCAATGCACCCATTGTTCCACCACCTGTTTGGATTGAACCTTTTGAACAGATGTGTGATGCTTCGAATTTTGCTATAGGAGCGGTTTTGGGTCAAAGGATTAATAAGTTGTCCACTATCATTTACTATGCTAGTAGGACCTTAAATGTTGCACAACTCAATTATACAACCACTGAAAAAGAATTTGTAACTATTGTGTTTGCATTAGAAAAGTTTTGGTCTTACTTAGTTGGTTCACATGTGGTGGTATATACTGATCATTCTGCTCTTAGATACCTAGTTCAGAAGAATGATGCCAAAGCCCGTCTCATTAGGTGGGTTTTACTTTTACAAGGTTTGATTTAAAAATTAGGGATAAGAAATGAGTTGAAAACCTAGTTCCAGACCATTTATCTTGACTTTTAAATTCCTTAACTATCGATTCTCCAGTCAACGAGAAGTTTCCAGATAGACAGTTATTTACAGTATCCAGTGAACCATGGTTTGCTGATATTGTCAATTTTTTAGTTTCAGGTGTGACTCCGGATCACTGGTCCACCCAAGATAAGTATAGGTTTCATTTCCTAGTTAAGCACTTTTTCTGAGATGATCCTTATTTATTTAATATATATCAGGATCAGATTATCCGACGATGTGTTCCTGATCATGAGCAACATTCTATTCTCTCTTTTTACTATGATTATGCATGTGGTGGACACTTTGGACCTAAGAAGACTGCCGCAAGGGTTCTCCAATGGGGATTTTATTGGCCCACTCTTTTTAGAGATGCTTTTGATTTTTGCAAGACTTGTCCCACCTGCCAATCTTTTGGCCATATCAATAAGAGGGACATGATGTCCCTCAACCCTATTTTGGTAGTTAAGATCTTTGATGTATGGGGCATCGATTTCATAGGATCATTCCCTAATTCCTTTGGGAATTTGTACATACTTTTGACTGTTGATTACGTTTCTAAATGGATAGAGGTCATACCTTGTAAATCTAATGGCCACAAAGTTTTGGTCCAGTTTCTCAAAGAGAACATTTTTTCCCGCTTTGGTGCACCATGTGCAATAATTAGTGATAGGGGTACTCATTTTTGTAATCGGCCTTTTGATGCCTTAATGAAAAAGTATGGGATCACTCATAAGTTATCTAACCCTTATCACCCCCAAACTAGTGGCCAAGTTGAGGTGTCTAATAGGTAGATCAAAAAAATCTTAGAGAAAACTGTTAATCCCAACCGTAAGGATTAGTCCTTTAGGCTCATTGATGCCCTGTGGACCCATTAGACTGCATTCAAGACCGACCTTGATCAGTCTCCCTACTGTTTGGTGTATGAAAAAACTTATCACTTACCAGTTGAGTTGGAGCATAAGGCCTTTTGGGCCATCAAGAAGCTTAACTTTGATTTGTTTGATGCGAGAATTCATCGTAAGCTCAAACTATTTGAGTTGGAAGAACTTAGAAATGATGCCAATGAAAATTCTAGGATTTACAAAGAAAATACTAAAGCTTTCCATGATAAGCACATTCTGCGTAAATCTTTTACAATTGGTGATAAGGTCTTATTGTATAACTCTCGATTGTATCTTTTTCCTGGTAAGCTTAGATCCCGATGGGATGGACCATTTATTGTCCATAATGTATATCCCCATGGGGCTATGGAGATTCTGAATCCAGGAACATGGTTAATTTCGAAGGTTAGTGGTTAGCGTTTGAAACCATTCCGTAAGTTTCCTACTACTGGTAGTGAAGAGGTCATGGATCTCCATGAACCTCTTTACACTGATGACTAACTTTTAATCAGGTATGACCCCCTTGCATTGTCTTCGCTTTTAATTTTTTTCATGCATTGAGGACATTGCATGACTTAATTATGGGGGAGGGAAATCAGTTTCTACTTTTTTCACTTTGTTTTGTTTGTTTTTCTTTTTATTTTTGAGCTTGCTAAGGATGAAGTCCTACTTTGGCTTTTGGCCAATGATCATACCATTCAGTTGCTTGATGTATGAAAATAAAATTTTTGATTAAGGTACCCATTTTGAACGTATAAAAACCCTGCTAAGAAGAAAGAAACAAGCCAGTGTCTTGAGATGAGACTTTCTTTTGAAAAATAAGAGACCCCTGTTTTATAGTGTTGGATCATATGTAAGTCTGTGGGTTCCTTGTACTTTTGATTTGGAGTTGAGACATTCTTTTTAATTTGGCATGAATTGACAAATGCACAATTTTAAATGAAGTGTGAAATGCGGAATAAAGAAGAATAAGAGTTGATTCCCTTGGAACTAGATAGGGCATTGTGCCTCATAAAGCGTGGTGTCTTGATCCAAATTCCTAGGGAGGAAACTTGTGAAAGAACTCTAGCATCACTGTCTTTGTGGGCATATACAAAAAGCGAAGCTACATAGTAACTTGAGTGTCTAGTGTTTGCTCCACCATGTCATTCAGGCCAAAAGTAGTGGAGTAGAATAGAGCTTATTAAGCGAAAAAAATAGAAAAATATATGCAAATGTCATTAATGTAAGGTAACATGTTTGGTAAAAAACACTCCAACGTCTTAGTCATTGGTTCTCTATTTCTTCACAAGTGATTTTACCTTAAGATAAGGATGTTTTGGAAGAGACGAAGTGAGTTCCAAATTAAGAAATATACTAGTGCCTGGAATTGATAAAGGGTAATAAAATTTCAAGTGTGGGGTCCCTTGTAAGAGGAATTATCTTTGCTCTAGATCAGTATGGCCCTTACTTTTAGCTAAGGTTGGGATTTTTTTATTCTGAATTTTGGGTGTATATTCATTGTAAACACCCATGAGACACAACTCGTCCACTAGGGGTGACCTAGGGGTTTAAAGGCTTGTTGCACATGCTAAGTGCAACCGTGATTCCTGCGAAAGTGAGTTTAGTTTTTTGTTTTTATTCTTTTTCTTTTTGTTTTGCTCGAGGACTAGCAAAGTCTAAGTGTGGGGGAATTTTGATGAGGACATTTATGTGTAAAATCTAGTGTAGTAAAACATGCATTTTACATATTTAGAATGGAGCTACCTTGGGTTTTATTCTCTTTTTGCAAGTTTTATATTTTCAAGACCTTAAGGAATATCGGATGCTATATCTCTAATTTTACACATAAAGAAGTCCTATTTTCTTTCCATGGTTACGAAGAGGATGAAATTCTGGATGGACGTGTTCAATTGCAAGTACACATTCATTTGGTCACCCGTACAAGTGATTATTCTTTTCAGGCTAGAAAAAGAATAATGGATCAGAACTGAATCGAGATGCAGAACCAGCCCACTTGCAGTTGTCCCAGAGGTACAAAGAATATTTCAAATACCAACAAGGGTCGATGGACCACATCCTGAAGTGATTGAAGATTCATTTCTTATAACAACAACTACCTAGCATAGTTGGTGAGTTGTGGTGTACAAAATCCCTTGCTTATTAAGAGGTCTCAAGTTCGAATCTCTTAGAATAAAGTGAAAAATAGAAAAAAGAGAGAAAAAATAGGAAAGGAAAAAAAAAATTTTAAAAAATCGTCTAAGATACTGCCCACGTTTGAAGAAGAGAGAGAAAAAAAATAAAAATAAAAGAAGGAAAAAGGAAGTAAATCGTTGGAGATTCCCTACTTCCTACAATTCTCTATCTTCTCTCTCTTCCACCTCATCAACAAGATAAAAAAAAATCTTTTTTTTTTATAA
The DNA here is from genome assembly GCF_013358625.1 of Macadamia integrifolia. Lineage (NCBI taxonomy): Eukaryota > Viridiplantae > Streptophyta > Magnoliopsida > Proteales > Proteaceae > Macadamia > Macadamia integrifolia. Next base: position 249,562 of record NW_024870486.1, read on the forward strand.
CCTAAAATCGTTAGCTTCCCTCCCCCATTCTCTATATAATAGAATTAATACAAGGGGAGGAGGCGCTTCATTCTTCTTCTAGAGTTTTTTTTTAGTTGCTCTATCTCTTTCTCTAGTTTTCTCTTTCTCTAGCTCTAGTTCTAGGTTTATGCTTTAAACACTTTTGTAAGTTCTTTTTATTCAATTAATGCAAGCACTTTTGTTTTTGATTCAGTATTTTATTTTTATTGTTTAAGTAATTGAAGTTATAATTTTCAAGTTCAAGTTCTAGTTCTAGTTCTAGGCTTAGTTCTAGGTGATAAGAACAAGCTATGGAGCATGTCTTTCAAGTTCAGTTTTTTTTTTCTTCAAATTTGTTTTCTCTAGTACTAGAAATTTCAAATTTGGTTATTCCAGATTTGGTTTTTAGTACTGGTAGTATCTCAAATCGATCAAGTTTTCAATTCAAGGGTTAAAGTTCAAGTAAGTAGGCTCCTTCAGTAGTCTTCTCTCCCCCCTTTCATTCCCTCTTCTGACTACCTTTTCTTTCTTAATTTAGGATTTTAATTTCAGTCGTTACATTATTGTTATCCCTTTCCCTCAAGGTTCATGGCTAGTGTATATTTTGGCTTTGCCCCTCCTAGCCATAGAACCATCAATTTATTGCTTTTATTTTAATTGTCTCCCTTTCCCTAAAGCCAAGTAGAGTAACCCTTGTAAGAGTAACTCTCTGGTCAAGTAGGGAAGTTCATATTATGATGCATCCCTCAGGCTAAGTAGAAAAACCTACTTGTGAGTCTCTCTCTAGCTTTATCCCCTTTTCTTTTACTTTATTTTTATTTCAATTTTTTTTTCTTTCATTGCTTTTTAATTGTGTGGGGTGTTTATTTTCAGCTATTTATTTGTTTAATTTTAATTACGTGACTTGCGTGTTTAAATTCTTAGATCACAAATGGTTAGGACGTTATTTTAGATATATATGTTTAGGACAGTAATTAGAATTAGATCACAACCATTAATCGGTTTACTTTCGTATTATTAAAAGAAACAAAAAAATAAAAATAAAATGGCTGCTCTCCCTGTGTTCGATCCGTAGCTATACTGATCTGTATGCTTGTGGTTACATTTTAAAATCTCAAACATTGACCATGAAAATAGGAAGTGGAAAGAAGACCTATTAGATCACCTTTTCTGACTGGAGGACAAAGGAGAAATCTTAAAGATTCAGTTGAGTTTGTTCCTGAGAGGAGATCGGCTTATTTGGGGGTGGATCGCAATAGAACTTTCTCTATTAATCAACGTATCATCTCCCTTCTAATCAACGACATCAGCAAATTACCCACTAATGCTTCATCATCTCATTGTCATGACTGGGAAGATATCCTGACCAGTGTTTGGAAAAGGATATGGAATTGTAAATCCCTCCCAAAAATCAAATCCTTCTTGTGGGGGGGGGGGTGTGTGCTCAAGGCCTTGCATCCAAGGAGAACCTTCTTTCACGACATATTTCAAAAGATCCAAGTTACAAAAGGTGTGGTTTTACAGTTGAATCAAGTGACCATTTTTTATTGGAGTGTCTGTTCACGAAGGCCACTTGGTTTGGTAGTAACTTATCCTTCTCTATTCCTAATGAGAGTCCCCTAAAGTTTGTAAGATGGTTGGAGGATCAAAGCTCAAAGCGAGGAAGTGTTAAGCTTGTGCTTTTTTTGTGTGTTCATATCTTTGGATCGCTAGGAATGACCTGATTTTTAATCGCAAAGATTGGATTTCAATGGAAGTTTTAACCAAAGCCCAAGAAGCCTTTAATGAGTTCTGGTCTTGCTCTAAGTTTCATGGTCTTCAACGTGAGATTCCTTCTCCACCATCTTTAAATGCTGGCCAATCATGGATTTGACCTCCTCCTCGTTTTATTAAGGTTACTACGAATGTTGCCCTTTCCCTTGGTGCCTCTTGTGGTGGTCTTGAGGTTATCATTCAAAATTATTTGGGAGCTCGTATGCGCACAATCTCAGATACATCATCCTTTGTAGATATTCTTGTGGGAAAAGCATGTGCTTTTAGATGTGGCCTTTAGGGTGACGTTGATGGAGGATTCCCTTCCATTTTGTGGACTCAGATAATGCCTCTCTTATAGATGCAATTAATCGGCAATCCCCTCCTCCCCCCGCATTGACATATTTGGTATTGTTTCTGATGTCAAGCTCCTTAGCTCAAAATGTCCAGAATGCAATTTCTCTTTTATCCCTAGGGAAACAAACAATGTCGCTCATTTCCTAGTCCAGAAGGCCTTGTTGTGGCATGTAAAACATATTGGCCACTTTTTGCTCCTTGGTTTCTAGACCTTTGTAATCAGGATGCCTCGAGCTCCTCATGCCCTCTTTAGCAATAAAATTTCCCCTTATCAAAAAAAAAAAAAAAAAAAAAGTTTTTGCGCCTTTTGCTCATAATCGATTTTGACCAATAGAAGTAAGGCTTTCATGTGCCAAAAAAGGCACCCCATAGTATAAAAAGTGCTCCTTTCATTTAAAAAAAAAAATTCACCCTATTTTTATTCAAAAAAAAAAAAAAGAATTGATTTTTCATAACATTGCCATACAGAGCCTTAATGAATACATTCACCCTTCAATGAAGGTTTCAAGTATCGATATCGTATTGGCCGTATTGATCATATCGTATCGATATTGGCTGAGACCTATTCCCTATCTTGACCAATCTAGATTGGTATTTTGTATCGTTTTAGGGTTAAAATAGTAAAAGAGTCATACTTTAAAAAAAAAGCAAGGGTAAAATCGACCGATATGTGCCGATCTGGATCGATATCAATACCAATACCGATACCATCCCCTAAATCCATGCCCTTTATATATAGGTCAAATCACCGATTGTGAGATTGGCGCGTCCGAGCTGGGAGATTAAGGGGGCATTTGGTTCGAATTATCCATCGGACCAGATTCCAGGGATTCTGGATTCTGGATCTAACTCATATGAATGAGTTTCTTTGGAATAATTTCCTTTTGGTAAAAAAACTGTTTGGTTACCCTGATTCTGTCACTTGATTCTGAGTGAAAACTGTTTAGTTACCCTGATTCTGGCTATTGATTCTGAGTGTAAAATTGTTTGGTTACCTTTGAGTCTTTGAACCCATGTTCTGTTGGAAAAAAAAAATCCCAAAAACAAAACCAAAAACTAAAATTTGTTCCACACATGTACTTTATTTTTAATTTTTTTCCTTTTCTTTTTTATGGTAATATGTGAAAAAAAAAAAGAGTGGAACTCGTGAACTATTAAGTCTAATAGTGTAGTGCAGTAATTTATTTATTTTTTTTATTTTTAATTTTTTTTGTAAATTGAAGAGGACAAAAAGAAGAACATTACAAGGCATGACTGTATTGTAGTTCATGTAATCGAAATAGGTATCGTGTATCATATAATTCAGATCTGAAAATTGCCCAAACCAGCGCATGATTTGGTTTATGGAGATAGATATGCTTCAAAGTGGGTAGAAACAATAGTCTCCAATGACTTATACAAGTAATATAGGTCCTTAGGACCAAATGAGAGAAGAAGCATGTAAAGGTATAATATAGTACTGAGTTCATCCAGGTAGTAGTAAATGCTAATTAAGTCTTTCTATCAAAAAAAAAAAAAATTGGATAATGAACTCAATATCATTACAATGGCTTCGGACTGTTCTTTTCCAAAAAATTCCCAAAAAGTTCATCCTACATTTTTGTTTAAATCAAGCTTCTTGATTACGTCAAGAACATCTCTCAACATTCTCATATGACCCTCAGATTCTTTTATTACACCGCTCAAGTATCCTTTGATATAGTCTAATGAAGGGGAAGGAGATGATGAAGTTGATGTTTCTGAGCATAGGGACCTAGGTGGAGTCTGGTAAGTATCACAACTTGGGCTTGAACTTGATATCCATTCGAACATTCCACAACCTTTGTTTTCAACCTATAAAGCAAATATAATCATCTTATAAGAATACAAGGAAATAAACATTCAAATCTTAAACATATGAAAAAAAATAAAATTAAATTAAACAAAAAATTTAAGAAATTCATACCCCAATTGATTGTGGATAGCACCAAAAATATCGACCATAATTTGCACTTTTTTTCGCAGTTCTGACCTTACACTGACCGTTCCCACACTCACACATCTTAAGATGGTCAACCCACATGAAGAAGGGGCAATTCATTGAACATTGAAAAAATTTCCTTCCAACATGTGACCCTGACTTAGAAGTGAAAACCGAGCAACCTTTCCCACAATAATCACACTTTGCAATAGCACAAGAAGACATATTCATGTCATCTGTAAGTTAACACAAACATTTTCAAGAGAGAAAATATGCATAGAAAATACTATTAATTACGCCTCTCATCTGAGTGTGATGGACAAAAAATAGGAGACTTTAATGGCACAAATTTTATACCTCCTAAACAGGAATTGAAACTGATATACAATGGTGGGAAAGGAAATAAATAAAAGAAAAAAAATGTGATCAAGATTCACCTCATCTGTGTTCTTCAATTGTTGCATGCACCTGTCTCCATCACTTATCATGAAGAAGGTTATAAGGACAAAGAATGTTAAATACATGCCATTTCTGCTCTCTCTCACCAATTTTCTCAATGGAGTAATCTGGGTCACCTATGCGCTCCCTATTTATACCATACCAAAGAACCCAAAATATTATGATAAATAAGAATGATGTTGTCCATACTTAAACCTTGAAATCATTTAGAGAGGAACATAGAAAGAACCATTGTCTTAATATTTCTTAAGACTACATGCCACCATTGTCACAGACTTAACATAAATCAAAAGTTACATCAACCAAACAGATGCATTTTCTATTCAATAAAACCATTGTCGTAGAATGTCCAAACACTTCCTTTTGTCACCTCAATTCTTCTCAATCTCTGGCAAGTACATCTCAAGCAGATTTCGCCTATCTTCTACTCTTGTTTCCAAGAAGATAATGGCAGAATTCTTCTTGGCCATGAAATATTCCTTGGCCTTAAACTTTTGTTGAAAATTGAGGTCTGGAATAGCATCAACAACATCTATAATTGCTCTCCCAAATTCAGACTGAGATTTATTCATTACCATCTTCTCGATTGAGTTAGCAATCGATTTCAATGGACTTACCACCTTTTCAGCTGCACCCTTCTTCCTCTTTTCTCTACCACTATTGACTGACCCACGAGGTCTTCCTTGAGAACGACTGGTACTACCAATGGGAGTGGAAGGAACACTTTCTTCTTCTTCAATAGGTTCATAGTCAACACCATCATTGTTCCCTATTTCCTCAACCTGAGTACCTGTCACGTCCATCATAACTTCAGTGGCAGCTTCAGAGGGGATTGTTGAATCATTCCCAGTTGCCATCTTTTTCCTTAGCAAAGCTCCAACTTCAAGGTGAATTGGGAGCACACTATGTTCCTTCCAATGCTTTTGTTCTTTTTTCTAGCAATATAAAGGACAATGTCAATGTGCTTATGTTGTAAGTAAGAAAAAAAAAACACAATTTTATAGAAATTATAATTTAAAAAATCCCATTATACCCTATAGTCATTCCAGAAGTGTTGAGGAGCATCAAATCTCATATCAGATGCATTCCAACCCAATCCACTTTGTTTCTGTAGGTCACTCAATGCTCTAAGCCTTTGCTTCCAAATCCGAAAGTGGTTTCTCACTTGTTCACAGTCGTAACTAGTAAGTAATTTCTCTTTCAGTTGGTTGGCAATTTCAATGAATTACTCATTTTTCAGTCGATTATCTCCACTCTTACCACTCTTGTATTGCTTCAATATACACTCCAACATGTAATGAGAAACGGCACTAGGCCATGAAGCAATGTCCCGTGACCTACTATTAGAATCTCCTGTTGGTTCCATCACATCAAAACTAACAAAATACACCATATACAATGTGAGTATATTTCATTAATACCAAGTAATCAATAACACTTACTAATTGCGAAACTCATAAACCTAATATTGCAATTTAGATAATAGTCCACATACATGCATCCCACAACACAAAAATTTAAACCAAGCAATAATAACAATTACTAATTGGGAAATCCATAAACCTAATATTGCAATTTAGTTAATAGTCCACATACATGCATCCCACAACACAAAAATTTAAACCAAGCAATAATAACAATTACTAATTGAGAAATCCATAAACCTAGCATTGCAATTCAGTTAATAGTCCACATACATGCATCCCACAACACAAAAATTTGCTTCCAAGTATGTTTATGTTATGCAGTCATCCCAAACCATGCAAATTTTAGAACCCCACTTTTTTAAGTTATACAGTCATCCCAAACCATGCAAAAAAAATTTAAGTTTGTCCACATCAGAATTACATTCCAAATAGAAGTTAATCAATAACAAATATTCTAGTTCTTCAATACTCAATCTGAGTTGGACAAATCGTCTGCAACCCAATCAGCCCACATCTGGTCAGCAATTTGTTCTCGAAATAGATCCCAATCACCATTCTCCAGCACATGATCCTCGCCATCAGAACTATCATCTTCAACATCATCATTTACTTGGTGAGGGGTGGATTGGGTACTAGTACTATCTTCTTCAACCTCTTCATCCTCTTCATCAAGCCATCGTTCTTCTTCTTCAACATTATTCTGTGTAAGAATGTGGTTGTGCAACAGCACACATGCCAACACAATTCTTGCTTGTGTTTTGAAAGGATATTCTGGTTGGTTTTTCAAGATCTTGAATCTTGACTTCAGGAGGCCAAATGAACATTCAATCACATTTCTTAATTGTGAATGTCTCAGGTTAAACAATTCTTTTTTATCACTTGGTGACTGATCAATATTTCTCCACTCTTTCAGATGGTATCGAACGTTTCGATATGGCCGTAAGAACCCCGCTTGGTTAGCATACCCAGCATCAACGAGATAATATTTACCTCGTGGCAGCACCAATTTTCCATCACCGTCTCTGTGCAATGCATTGTCTAAGATTCGAGCATCTGATGCTGATCCTTCCCAACCAGAAAGAATGTAAGTATATTTCATGTCAAAGTCACAGGCAGCAAGAATATTTTGGGAAATATCACCCTTCCTATCACGGAACCTCGGATGGTCGCTTAGATGCACCCACGCAGGGATATGGGACCCATCTATGGCTCCGATGCAGTCCTTGAAATAAGGGTAAAATCTTCCTTCATTACTTGTTATTCGATGATGCACTGCGACACTTGGAGGTTTCAATAGTATTGGGTACAATTTAATGATTGCTCCCAATACAAGGTTAAAGTACCTACTTACAGTCTCACCAGAATGTCCAAACTTGTGTGCAATGACGCGGTTTTTAACATTGTGTCCTACTGTCTGTAGAAACATAACTAGTTGTTCATTCACTTGCACAGATCTGCTATCCCTCAATAGACCCTTCTCCCTAATCAAATGACTTAAACTGAAAAAAGCCCTCTTGCTTAACCTTATTTGTTCTCGACAGGTTTTATCAGTGTGACCGATAATTCTCTCTGTTTCAATAATACCGCGTAGGGGTTCACAACGGTATGGCTCTTTCTTCAGATATTTTTTTATATACTGGTCTACTGCTATAACAACAGCAGTCGCCGCAAAGATTATGATTTTCCTTCGCCTCTTGTAGCCGTCAACAAACTCCATTGTAAAAGTAAATCTACATTCAAATTAAAGAAATAATAAATTGGTGCTATATAGAAGATTCAGTTACAAATCGGTGCATTACAAGACTTAAGTTATAAGCACCAATTCTACATAGTGTAGTACATGGTACTATTGGCACATAATCAAAATATCAACAGAGAACAAAGAATCATTCCATCAAGTTCAATCAATATGACAACCAAGTTGTCATCGGAAAAAAAAAAGGGAGTGTTGTCTTCTTTTTTTTTGGGGGGGGGTTGATTGGGGGGTTGTTGGGGGAGCATCCACCAGCACCTCCTTCAATAGGTCATTTTCACATGGAATGGAAAGAGAGACTGGTATAGGCTGAGCCCCACAGAGAACATCACCCAAAAAAATAAATAACATTGGGAGGTTGGAAACTTGAAGGCTGTCTGGATGCACACCATAAACAAGCATTTGTGATGCCAAGGAGAACAACCCCGAGACTGCAAATACTATCAGGCAGTAGTTGCAGGGTCAGCAGCAATACCAACCATGGTTCCTTCAACTGGAATGGTGTCAAGGGCTAAAAAATCAGGATTATATACACATAGAGGTAGGTAAATATAGCCCTAAGTTTAACAAAACAAGCAATAACCATATAAGACAGATTGCAGACCACCATACCATCCACAAGTGTGAGAATAGCAGTGAGGCCAAATAACTAGATCACAGAATCAAGACTCCACACAAGGGCCATTATTAATCAGCTCTACCATATGGGACAAAATAGTAGTAGCAGTACCATAGGTGAGAACAACGGCAGCAGCCAAATAAAGATTGCAAACCATGAAACCATCATACGCAAGATTAAAAAAAAAAA